>NW_011887800.1:658871-668201 GCF_000806365.1 Fopius arisanus | reverse complement strand
ACTTAAAGTTTCAATTAAGTTGAGACTTAAAGTTTCAATTAAGTTGAGACTTAAAGTTTCAATTAAGTTGAGACTTAAAGTTTCAATTAAGTTGAGACTTAAAGTTTCAATTAAGTAAGAGTGCATTAAAATGGTCTATGACGTTAGATACATTAGGATGCAATATGTGTAATGAAATATGGCATCACAGAACAGTTCAAAATTCACCACTTGATAAAAATTCAGGTTTCACTATTAGTAGATGCAGTAGATGCAGTAGATCCGTTAGGAAAGATGCAATACCTCTCGTCATCTGCATCAAAATACCATGAGAGAATAGAATATCAGAATACCACAATCGTATTTCCATATATCCAATTAGTTAATTATGTAGACTCATCCTTTAACTATATAAAGCAGAAGTACTTTAATCTTGGTTCTCAAAAAAGGAAAGGCAGTATTTTTTATACAAAAGAATTAATTATTCTTTACTTATACAAAAAATGTACACAATTCAATAAATGCATTATAAATCTTGGTGAATATTTCCCGAATGCATTTAAGGATATTCCGGCCGCTTTAGCAAGAATTACCGTTTTGAGTTTTTCTCGTGAATTGTTGATCGTTTCCATAAGCGTGCAATAATGTCCCCGTGTTTTTTCTGAAATTCGATGAACGCTGGAAAAGTTTAAAGAAAACGCTAGGAAATTATTGCGCGTTTATAAGTTTTTGGGAATTGTTTAATAATGATGAAATGCAAAAACAGTGGATTTTTTCGCGTTAATCCTATCAACGATTTGTCAGAAAACTCAAAAACCGGTGATTTGGGCTAAAACAGGGCAAAACATCCTCAATATCTTCTGTTAGCGTGGCTCGAGCATACCTATATATTGAAAAAATTGGATATTGCCTCATATCTCCATACTGTTTCGAGTGAATTGCAAAATATGATCCTTAGCTAGAATTCTCATTTACTCAAGCGGCAATCAAAATATGTTTTCGCATAGAAAACTGAGGATGGGTAATAGTGCAAATGTGCAAGATGATATAACAGATAAAACTAGCTACTAAGAAATAAGTCCATAGTCCTTTTCCTGTTAAACCTGGCATGTTTTCATTATAAATTTAACCACCTTCCCTTATTGGAAAAGGACTTAAGGGTTTGTTTCACCTCCAGCTGTATACTGTACGTGTCTAATCGGAGAACATATTTTTTTATGAACTTATAAGAACTTAGGAATGTGTTATAAGGAAAGATTTCTAAATATCCGTAGTCGTCCATATTAAAAGGGCGTACTTTGATGATCGGAAGTCATGCATATCCTTCGTTAAGGCGTGCGTGTACTATGTATCGGCCATAATTTTTGGTTTGTACTTCATCTTGTTAGTGTAAAATATTATGAAGTTGTAATATTAGTTAAGGCCCGGATGGACTGTCTGGAAAAGATAATTTATTCCAAAATTGGGACTTCTAATTACTCCGTCAATTAATCGTTTTTTCCGATAATTGTTATCTAACGGCCTAGTTGTTGACAACCGCTAGAACGCTAGCTAACAATTATTGAAAAAAACGATTAATTGCCAAAGTAATTAGGAATCCGAATTTCGGAGTGAATTATCTTTTCTAGATAATCCACCCGAGCCTCAATGTAAATATTCGAAATCTGTGTTTCAAATTGTAGTGCTGAGACCCATCCAGTGGTTATAAAAAATAATTATAAAAGAGAGGAAAAATTGTTGAAGAGGAGTAAGTCGAGATATTGATTTCAAACGATCGGTCAAGTTTACGATAAATTACGTAGTTTACCGTCGGTAATATTTAATAGTCCATTTTGATTCTATATTGTTATTGACTGTCAAATATATTAATTTCCCCCATCATGGTAGCTGGTAAGCTGCGTGTATTTAATTATTTTTCTGTAAACTTGGCAGGTCCCTTGAAATTAATATTTCCATTTTCCCCGTTCAACAATTTTTGCTCTTTTTTTATTTTACCATTATTGTTTTATAGTCATTGGCGTGGTTTTCGAAACACAATTTGAAACCTAAATTTAGAAATATTCTTGACCAGCAGGATAAAATAAGAAACAACGATTATGTTCCATCGATAGTACAACCGAGCCTTAGCCGATAATCTCGATTAGCTCATTCTCATCTTGGACCCGGACTGCATTAAATAGTATGGAAAAAAGGCTTCGGCAAGGAAGATCAAACGATCAGTTTAGATTTAAAGGAATTCAAGAGATTCAAATTTAAAAGATCAGTCAACTTGGATAGTAAATATTTATATTGATAGACTTGAGCCGCGATAATTCGCTATATTCTAAAGCAAACCAGTAATGGAATAATGACGAATAACAAGTCGACTTATCACTGAAGTCAGAGGTACAACAATTAATCAATTAACACTATTATTAATTTACGGGAAAAAAAAATTCAGCTTGAACTTTTGAATACCTTGAAGGAACTTCCGCCATTAATGGTGTTTTCGAAAAATTTCCCAATACTCTAGAAACACCAAATTCAGAGGATCTGTTGTTAGGTACATACAGAAATTATTCTCGAAATTTCAAGGACTTTAGCCACATCGTGTTCGAAATATACATCGTTAAATATCGAAACTTAATTTTTTTTTCAGTTTGTTTAGCATTGTATACCTGGCAAATGACGTGGTAAAAGTTTGAAAATTTTATAATACTCTTTCATCACATCCAACAATAGATAGTTCAAACATGAGGTCTCTGACATATTGCCAAATTAATCCCAAGCATAATTAACTGCGGAAGTACTTGAAACGGTACCTCAGAATTCATGCCTCAATTGAAAACCATATCACTCTCTCTCCCAGGGTCGGAATGACATCTTTCCCGTGATAGAGAATGATAAGAGTATGAAATGTATTACCCCGTTGAAATTTTGATATTAGGAAAGGTAACAGTCGAGTTGTACTATGTGATATTAAATATTCATCTTCCCTTGGCCAGAATTAAATGGGAAGAATCCAGCAGCTTAATCGACTTGTTATTAGTCACTAATATGTTAGTTGTACAATGTTTGGAGGTGCAAAGCTGCCATTTTTGTCTCTGAATGGAAGCGCAAAAAATCTGATCACAATAAACCTTTTACACTGTATACACTCCAATTCTCCATAGCACCATTAACAACTGTACTGGAACAGGATTTCTTATACAAATCAATTATCAATCGTCACGTAGATAACAGACTAGTGATGAACTAAAGAACATAATCTCTATGTCAGTATGTACTGTTGTTTCAGACTAAAATACTTTTGTATCGAATCGGGGGAAAACTTTTAATATTCATGTCAATTCGTTCCTAACTAATAATATAATTTTTCTAATTTCTATTTATCACTAGTATCAGTTTTTTGTCAAGAGGCAAAAAATACTGGTAGAAATAGTTGAATTAACCAGCACCTCAACGGGCTTTTCATACAAATTCCTTCTTACCGTAAGTACTTTACAGAAAAAGCCTAACACCTAATTGACAATTGATCTCTTACATACGATTATGGAATGAAAAATATAATTGTTTTGGAAAAAAATATTTTATCTTCTTGTTCTTAACGATCCCTAGCTTTTTTATTATCAACTCTAGAAAACAAATGTTCATTCTCAACCTAATCACTATGTACACGACCGTTATATTTTCTTATACAGTACTTGCTAAGAATCATGGAATTTGGAAGTCTGCTCAGCTTATTGTGTTTTTCACACACAACGATTATTCGTACTTCTTTTTTTAACTGAAAAATATCCAAAGTTTCGACCATGCCTGTGCTGTACAGTAACTTTTTTCTCCTGACACGTAATATTGCTATTCTTAAGTTTATTCCAGATAGTGTGCATTGTGGAAGTATCTACTCGGTGTGCAGTAATGGCGCTTTTCAACACACAGAAATCCAATTTACGTTGAGCATAACTGAAACCAGGATGATCGACTGGTCTTAATTTCGCCCTTCTCGCGCACAGCCCTGTTATGTAAACATCCTCGAGATGAAGAAGAGGTGTGGATAATGCTGATTCGTACAATTTAACAGCAACATCTAAACTCATTACGTAACCAGTCCCTGATAAATAATTGGGGTATGTCTTCTCCGAGAACATGTATTTCGGCGTGTACCTGTTACAAACATATTTCATTAGAAACTTCGAATTTCTTTTACAATATAACGTTTCTTCTTCCCTTTAAAAAAATAATCTATTCTGACAGCAAACAAACTTGAAGCAGTAAGTAGTTACATTACCATTTATTTTTTGGATCCAATATTGGACGTGCATTACAGATCAATGATCCTATAAGAGTATCACTACTCCGTTGTCTTGATTTCAGAGCTTTGATGAGATTATCAACATTTATGTACATGTCATCGTCGGTTTTCATCAGATAAGTTGCTTGTGGACAATTCGTTGTAACCCATTTCAACAGCATTACTGATTTTATAGTCAAATTATTGTAAGCATCGATGAATCTCTCTTGAATGATATCGCCATACTCCTGGTTCTCTTCTAAGACCAAATTCTGCAAAATAATGCATGCGGCATTAGAAAGAGGTCATTATACCGTTAGCTCAAATTATATAATCAATTAATTAGTCGATTCATCGATCATTTTCCACTAAATTTCGATTAAATTTCGAGTTTTTTGCTCAGGCTGACTCAGCCATGGCAATCCCATAGTAAGTTTGTCGAAAAAAAAAATTAATTTTGGCTGCATATGGATGTAGACCACCCTTAATCTTCAGATAACTGTTAACTAAAACTGATAACTGACATCTGTGACACATTGGACCGATCCGGACTCATTTACTGTCAAGCATTTCCGTCACAGTAATAATAAAAACATTGAATGAAATGGTGTTTATTATTTAGAAAATAGAGTTGGCTACGGGTACAAGTGATCGCGAACTAGTATTCGATTCGATTGCATAGATTCCAAAACATGATCGGATAAAGCTCCAGGTGAAGAGGCTGAAATAAAGGCTCAGTTCTTGAAGTTCCGAGAACGCCAGAGCAAACGTGATAAATTCCCAAAAATCGTACGTACACTTCTTGTGTTGACAAGATAACAACAGTGAGGCCAGACGCTTATTAATTATTCAAAAAATGACAATGAGGAAGTAATTCAAAACAACACTTACATTGAGTGTCTCATTTTCACTCTGTCCCAGTAAAAATAGAACTTTAACAGAAGTCGAATTGTAAAAACTCATGTCCGTCGCGCTGGCCCATGTATCTCTAATGGCAATTCTTTGCTTCTGATGATCCACCGCTGAACAAACGACAATTAACAGGTATGGCGATGCTGATAACGTGCAACTATCATCAGGACTCAGGACTGTTGTGTTATCCTGCGGATGGATGTATGAGTTCAAATTTCTGGATGTATTGAACGTCCAACCATGTAATTCTGCTGTAATAATTCAACAAAATAGAATTCAACATAGATGTTACCGCAGAACTATGAAATATTCACTTGAAAGACTGAACATGCCGATTACCTGTACTATCAGTCCATTAATCAAATTGCATTATAAAAGTCGTCATTCGCCGAAGATTATTTATTAATGGAAAATGCTAAGAATGTTCATAAAAAATTGAGAAACAGAGAATGTCACGCTGCAAGATGTTAATATTGAGTAAAGTACAGCATGGAATAAGCGTTCTTGAAAAAATTAAGAATAATCGTATTTGGTTGCAGAGAAAATGGCAATATAACTACTATTTAATATAATTCCAGTTGAGCGTGAATAAGAGTAAGGTAAATTATATTCTTAGATTGTGCACTGTTTCTTGTTCCCAATGAATCAAGTGTTGTGACTTGGTTTCTTCCAAAATACCGGTAAAGCACTTTAGGAAATGAATCGGTATTTAAAAGCTCATATTGTAGATTAGTCATGAGGAAAGTCGTATTTGGAGTTCATTTTGTGAAAGTGGTTTCGTATTATAAAAAACTCAGTCAAGAATTCCTGGAAATTTTGTTTCCAGATCATTAAACATCAAAGATATTTGAAAATATTCATTTTTCATCTCTGTTAAAGGAGAAGTATCATGCTAATAATAAAATTAGTATGAATTAGCGTGGATTCATTAGACATTTGAGTATTTATAATTTGGAAAAGAAATCTCAAAAGATTCTTTGAAAATTTCATATAGAAGTCAATAGCTATAATGAACTGCAATATTATTCAAAGATTTCGAAACAATGTCGTCATTTTTTAAAATGGAAAGCCCTTAGTAGGTATTTTCCGAGACTTGGGACTTGACTCAAGTGGATTGAGATTAAAATTCTTACATTATGGCATTATGGAGAACTTTTCGAATGCATACCTACGGGTTCTAAGTAGCGTGAAAGCCACGAAGGTCCAGAGGGAGATGTTACCTCACCTATTCCAAGTGGTCCTTGGGCTGAATGATATGCTGGCACGTATAGAAGACCCAAAAAAGCTAGGACGATGCAGCCAAGACCCAAACGACGTATGAAGGACATTTTTCCACGCGCGTTATGTATTGGATTTCCCGTGGCAGCTGGTGGTAATTCCATCGGGAGTAAAAGTACTCTGCAAATGATTTTGTAATACCATTAGACAACTAGACGAAAACAGACATCAATAACAATTTTTATTAAATATCGAGTATCGAAATAAAGAATGAAAATGCATGTAATTATAATTGAGATAACGGGAATTTGAAGCTGATTACAAGTTTATTTTGTATTGTTAAAGAAAATATTATAAACAATAACTTGTGACAAAAATTCACAGAAAATTTGAAAAACTATTGCTGATCATAAAGACTTTCAGAGAAATAAGCGGTCATAATGATCTCATAATCAGATGATTCTGATACCCGAATGTTACAAACAAGGAAAAAAAATTAGGCCAGCATTAAATAATTACGAGGTTATGAGGAACATTAAGACTAAAAATGCAAATGCTAATAAAAAAATTGCCATTTTTTTGAAGACATTTATGTGAAACTACGACGATTGATTTTCGAATGCAGTTGTTTGATTCCAGCGTTTTTATACCAACTCGATAGACAACCGTTTGAGAAATAACATTTTGTCGAATTTCGGTCTGACAAAAAAACATTAGATTCTGAAGTTCTTATCTAAACATTTGTACAGCCGAATGAGTTAAAAACGGTGCGAGGCCCATTTAAAAAAGGATGATACGAGCTTATCTTGAAGACTCTCTCTTATCACACTGTCAAAAGAATACCAGTCGTTCAAATGAGAAACATTCAAAATTATTCGTGAATATCAATTTTCGGTGAAAATTCTTAAAAAAGGGTTAAGCAGTCCTCTCAAATTATATCGAAAAAAAGAACAATTTTATTAGAAATTGGATTATGATAAGGGTTTTGCGATGTATCCGTTCACTCGGAATATCCTATGTGTACCTTCCAACTATTTGGTTAACCTCACAAACGATAGGGTAACCTTTAAATGAAAAACATCAAAAAACTGCCCTAAAACCTGCGAGGAGCCCTTTTTTATCACTAAAATCATTGTTTTAACAAAGTGTGTATGATTTAATATCACCCACAACAAATCACTTACCCTTTCCACTTGAAATTGACACCATGCACGTCTGGACGGCACTCCATTATATTCAATAATAATTGACACGGGATTAACACTTATAAATTGCATCACGTCATCAACAATATCATTTTATCGTAATTCGCATGAATATTCTTCACGTAAAATCCAATACAAACAGCATCTGGCCATTTCATGGCCTCGGAAACAAAATTGATGATAACCGAAGAAGGTTAATCCTTCGTTTTCAGAAGTTTCATCTGAAGCATCTGAAATCAACTGATCGGGGAGATTACAGACCGATAGCGAAGATTATCAGCGCCTGTTATAAAACCGTTGACGCGTGTGTAGTGTACCACTAGTAACTACGTATAGGGTCCCTATGACTGTTGTATAAAAAGACACCTTTTCCACATGGATTTAGTTCCCTTTTCCACCCTTTAACCCCCCACACCGCAGGTCACCTTTACCGATTTTTCCGATTTTATTCATTGCAACAACTTATGTCACGTTCTGTTGCCCTACTGCGTTTTTTTTAGTAACTTTTCGAGATAGTTTAGCGATTTTTACGGAAAGTCAGCTTTACCGATTTTTCCGATTTTCTTAATATTCACAAGTTACTTCATGCTCTGAAGCTTTGGAATCCACCAAATTTAAGTCGCCCATTTTTTGTCATATATCAACTCAGTATGATCCAAGCAGATCGAAGATGCAGTTTTTAAACCGCAGCCGGACGTATGTTTACATATGTATGTCCGTGTGTATGTGGTATTTTTCCATTGACTTTCTTCGATCGCTTGCTCTCATATCTACCTAATAAAATCGTTTTTTGTCAATGTAGGTCTCACTGGGTCGTATCCATCGCCGTCAATAAAAATTAAATTCATTCATCCATTTTTTTTCTAATTTTTTCGAAAAATCGGTTCTTTCGCCATAATTTAAAAAAAAATATGTGAATCATATAAATGAAAAGTTAAAAAATCTATCGAAGGTGAAGACAATAATCGTAACATTTTCTCGATTAATTTTTTTTTCTATTCCGCCGAATTCTTATGTTCATTAACTAAAAATTCCGATCCTCAACCTAGCTTAGATTTTTTTATTCATTGTAAATTAAAAAAAATTAATAGAGAACAGAATTTTAAATAAGGTCATGAGGATTTTGGGGATTATGAGGGTCTTAAGATATTGAAGCTTGAGCAGATCATTGAGTCGGAAATTGAAATCGAACCATTAGTTTCGGAGCTTTCAATGTCTCTGGACCTACATTTCAGAAACATAAATTCGCTGACTAGTCATTTTGGATTAATTCTAAAATTATTATACCCGAGTATATCAGTGCTAAATTCTTTTATTTATATTTATAGTGAAATTAGTTCATTTTTATACAGGAATTTTTATGGAATTTTTTGTTCTAGGTGATTCATTAGTATTGCGTTGAAACCGGAAGTAATGACATTTCCAGAATGAGATGATTTGTAATTAATCATTCGATTTTGCACAAATTTATTGGGTATTACATTAATTCAATTCTGTAATTCCTTCCTATTTTACGTATATAGATAAATGAGGACTTATTCCATGAAATGTTGATACTTCATCGATTTTATTAGGCAATAAATCATCCATAATCAGCCATTTTTCACCATTAGCAACGCTTGCCATATAATGCCCAGGACTATTTTCATCAAGAATTCCTGGGGCACGAAAATAGGATGTATCTATTATCATGCAGTTGAATGAAATAAAAATGAAAGTTTATTTATGAAGGAGAAAGATAATACG
>NW_011887800.1:655096-657971 GCF_000806365.1 Fopius arisanus | reverse complement strand
ATGGCTTTAAAACCTAGGATAGAATACAATCATTTTCACACTCCACTCGAATCATAGGTTCCAAGTCTAACCTACAAAGTTGAAAGACGAATTGGAATCCGGAGAAGAGCCAATTGTACAATTACATGTTTATCATTACAGAGTGCACGTTTAAAAATATATAAAATGATAAAGGCAATTTTAGTGTTCAATAATCATGGAAAACCTCGACTGTCAAAGTTTTATCATTATTTCGTAAGTAAATATTAAGAGTCCACGTCTGCTAATTCTTTGCATACGCTGTTCCATATTTTCTCATGTCATCTTGGGAATTACAGACAAGTTTGAAGTTTTACGTTTTTACGGAAATTTATAAATCAAATAATATTTTAAGAAAGTTAAATTTTAGTTGTATAGAATATTTATATTTTTCGTGGCCATTAATATTACACCAGTGTTGTACTACTAAATTATGTTAGAGCTCATGGTTTTATCGAAAGATCTGATAAATTAAGAAACAATCATTGCTAATGGCTCACGATCAGGATGACATTTTTTTTGACAGATAAGAATTTAAACTTCAATGGCTCTGCTATGGATTGAGTTGACAGAATCTATTTGCGGTCGTGTGTTTGAGTTGGACAATAATTTTCAATAAAAGATTTTAAAAAATGATATTCTGATGGCAATTTTGATATTCATTGAAAAAAGTTCAATCTAACAATTGTATTGTTCAATTTTTTACAATTTTTTTAATCAATATGGCTGGTAAAGTATTGCAACCCTTAATTAATTCAGCTGTCGATGAGATAATTCCAATCTATCAGTGAAAATGCCCTGAAGAACATCAAAATTAAACTGGGAACTTAAAATTGAACTACGGGGCATGCATTGCAAAGCAAAAACAAAAATGCGCTATGATAAAAATAATACTTTTTTTCTAACTGATTTATTTATGTTTTTCAGAATGAAGACATGCAACAACAAATAATAAAAGAAACCTTCCAATTAGTCTCCAAAAGAGATGACAATGTCTGCAATTTCTTGGAAGGTGGGAGCTTGATAGGCGGTTCTGACTATAAACTCATTTATAGGCATTACGCTACTCTTTATTTCGTCTTTTGTGTTGATTCATCAGAATCAGAACTCGGAATATTGGATTTAATTCAAGTCTTCGTAGAAACTCTTGATAAATGTTTTGAGAATGTCTGTGAATTGGATTTGATTTTTCATGTTGATAAAGTTCATTACATTCTTAATGAGTTAGTGATGGGTGGAATGGTGCTGGAGACTAATATGACCGAGATTTTAACAAGGATTGAAGACCAAAATAGATTGGAGAAACAAGAGGTGAGATCCAGTACCGTGAGTCTTTATTTTCCTACAAAATGGAATGACATGATAAAAGGATGCATCTTGTACTTCTTGGGAATTCCTGTTCAGATTTTTTATTTACATTCTTGTACCATTGATTATATATTCAAAAACTAGCAATTACAGCAATTCTTTCTAAATCTATTTCCCAGACATCAATTGTATGTCATTAAATTTGGTAGGTGAACCGAGTTAATATAAATTGTACCTTTTTCTGAATGCTTACTAGTTGATGAATATTTATAATCATTACCTAGTTAAAAATTATTCAGCTTTGGAAGAATTACCACTCAAGACGAACTTCTTCGCTTGAAACAATTTTACTTCGGATTATCCTTGTTATTAATAAATTGCAGTTGAAAATTATAAAATTTTGATCATCTGGCAGTACAAAAGAAACATTTTTCCAGATCTGCCAGAAGATTATCTGCTGCTGCAAATAAAATAAGCCAATATAAAATATCTTATAATATCTTATAATATAATATATATCTTAATTTTGAATTAACAGTCTCAATCTTACTATCGAGACAAATGTGTTCTAATAACACCAAAAAACTATATATTGAGTACGAATCAATAATTTGTAATTTTTTTAATGTGAATCGAATTCTTTTTCTTACAATTTTGATTTCTTTCTGTGTCAAGGCGGGAATAACAGCCGCACCAGCACGAGCGGTATCAGCAGTGAAAAACATGAACATTCCACAACAAATTAAGGACATGAAGCTGCCCGATTTGCCGCAAGCAATCAAAGATTTAAAATTCTGACCAGCCGTTACATCCGTTTCCCCTAGCTGACTGGATTCCCCGACATTTTCCAACACGATCTATGATCCATCGTTATTTCAACAAATGTACACACGTACGGACAGAAATGAAAATTCACCAATTCTTCCAAATTTTGATGACCAAGTGATAAATAAGTCATGATGATACCACAATTAAACGAATTTTTCTTTATTATTGAAAAAAACTATAGATTAATTATTATCTTACGAATTCCATTTTCCGTTTTTAATTAAGGACGTGTTAATGTCACTCCGTTTTTTTTCCGTTTTAATTTTCCGCATTTCTATTAAATAATTTATCAAATTGATGCTAAAAATATGAGAAGTTATGGGAAAACAGCAATACATCCTTGACGGTTCTTTGAACCTGACATGGTGAAGTCGAAGGTTTTTGTTCGTGAAAAAGACCGAAGCCTTCGGTAAAAGCGTATTATGGATTGCCCAGTGTTAGGAATAATAAAAAGTGTAACTCATGATCAAGTTGATCATTTTCATAGCAACTTGAATGTTAGACAATTACAAATAATCGTATTAAATCGAGAACTAGTTTTTTTTTTGTAAGGACCAATTCTATTGCACTGAACATTGTCTTTCAGATAAATACCATTACCATGCGGAGGGTGAATGATTCGTCATATATTTTGGGATAAAGTCGAATGTGAATTTCATTGATCTGATTTCAAGTTTTTTTACATGTAAATAAATATAAATAAATATACTTCTAGCGTCTT
>NW_011887800.1:651644-653264 GCF_000806365.1 Fopius arisanus | reverse complement strand
GAAAATCTTTGGAACTTCGTAAGCCATTAAATAATGACAAAACGCAAAAACTTTATATTTTTTCCCGTCAATCCCCTGGTAAATTTTCTAGAAAAATTAACATCCGTAAATTTAATTAAATAATCAGTAGTTATAATAGAACGACTATTCCAAAAAGGTGGAAATGAGCAATTGTTCAAGGAAATAAATAATGCTTCACCTGTTTCTTAAAAATATGACGTCGACCCTTGCCTTTCGGCACTCCCTTTCCAGGAGCATTAGATTTTGGTTTGCAATATCGAGTAATTCTAGTGCTCTTTCTCGCAGGTTTAGATCCATTCTTCTCGTCTTCATCTGTCTTACCAGAATTACTGGCATTTCTCTCATCTTCAATACATCCATTACACAAACTGCCAAGTTCTGTCGAATGCCAAAGGATCGTCTCTCGCCCTCCACACTTGATACACTCCGGTTTCATTCCTAATGGCATTTCTAATCAAATTTTAGTAAACTCCTTTACCTTCTTTACATATTTGTACGATCTATATCATCACTATATTTCTTTGATCTCATCTTAAAATCTTCTCATATTTCCAACATATAATTCGAACTGTCCACTTCACCATTTTGGAATTCTCTTCGGCGCCATCTTCATTGCTTTCAAATAACTAGCGTAAATTCAAATCTATTTTTCAAATGTACAAAAATCCCCACTTATGAACTTTCTCGAGGGATTCATCAATCATTTGCTTCTTTAATTTATTTCGTATAGTTATTATTGAGCTGATATCCGTGATGGGTGGAGAATTATTGATTTCATTGAAAAATAAATATTCAATAATTTTCTTGAAAATAGAGTGGTAGAACGTATGTCACTATTTTAAGCTTCATCATTGCTATTTGTACTAGTGGATTATCGATTAATTCGAATGTATATAGAATATATTTGTTCAAGGATGGGATGTACTATGTTGAAACCAACGCATAGCAAAATATTGTTCAGTTGTTCAGTTACCACCGACCATTCGGTACTGGTTTTTTGTTTAAATAAAAAAAATCAAAACCCACTCAGAAGGCGATCCAAAAAGATATTGCGATTTTTGAAAATCGGAGGCACTCGAGGACATTTGCGATAATTAATTTTGTGGGACATAACACAATTTTTAGTTGAGATTGTGTAAGTATTTTTTTTTTTGTTATGATATCCGAGATTTCTATGATAACACTATCAAATGTATCATAACAAAAGTCTGAATGAAGTAGGAATATTTGAAATTATTTTTGTATTATATATTTTTATTATTCTATATTATATATTAGTATATTGTAGACGTAAATACATGAATCGGAAAAGACCTCGTAAATCTTTATGTTAATCGAGAATTTTTCAACGATTTCTGGAAAATTTCAGGATCATTTAGAATATTTACAATATTCCAGGGAATGGTACTCGATAGATCAAACCCATTTGTAGATTCTTCAATTTTTTTTATAATCGATAATTTTGGGGAAAGACATATTTCCGATAAGTTTTTGAGAATATATATGATTTTGAGAGTATATATGATAGTGTATGTGAAAAAAATCATTTTTTTCCTTGCCGATACAGAATATCCAATGATCAAATCAAATTGAAATACC
>NW_011887800.1:648786-650654 GCF_000806365.1 Fopius arisanus | reverse complement strand
CAAATATTCAAATGTTATTTCTACAATAATTTATTCCTGCGCGCTTTCTGGTCGCGTCACATGCTTTCTCTATCTCCTATACTTCACAAATTCTAAAAGAGTGTCATTCTTTTCTTTTATTCAATACTTGAAAGTTCAAAGGTTTTAGACATTATTAAAAATTAACGGGAAAAGCGGAACTTCACAAAAGTGTGACCAATAATCAATTCTACAGTTATCGCTACACGTCAGACTTCAGCTTTAGAGGTAGCGATTGAATAAGAAACGGAAATCCAAATTTTTCCGTTGTCAGACGATTATTTAAGGAGTAATTGCCGATATCTACTCATTTTTCATACTTTTTTTGGAAATTTACCGGAAACTTTGGATCAAATTGAAAGAATATGCCGTTTTTAACTTTTATCAATATTTAATGATAAATTTTGGTAGACGTATGGTTAATTTTCGAAATTTCTGGTAAAGTTTTGCGAATTTTTGCAAAAGTTAACTGGGAATGTAGGGAAATTTTTCCAATGTGGTGAAAGTTCAAGAGATATTGAATAATAATAAAATTTGAAAACTGTGAATTTTTTTACGGAAATTTTATCAACCGTTTCTTGAAAATTTATAAAAACTTTATAAATTAAAAGATATCAGGAATAACTCCGTAAAATCCAATAGTACACCGAGAGAAAAATTTAGGAAAATGTAGTAAACCTATTTGTTAGCGACCAAAAATTGTTGTTATTTTTACTGAACTAGATTGCAAACAATGAAAGATATTTTTTCAATATCTTAATATGCAATAAAAAAATAATTACTTGAGGCTACCAAATATGTTTCTAAATTGAATGCACCCTCAGGCATATTTCAACAAACATTCCTTTCACATTTTTTTGCAAGAATTTTTGCAATTACGTAAAGTTACAATTGCACTTCAAAATATCGACTAGTTATTCTAAACGAATTTATTCAATTCAATATTTAGCACTCACCATCCCATATATGCTTGTAACTATTATTAATTTAATTTGTCATTTTCTAAACAATTATTTCAATTTTTGTCTTGAGTTTATAAAAATTTTGATTTTGGAAAATAATCGCTGGACAACAGAAAAACATAGGATCCAGTCTCGTACTTGAATGGTAAATTTAATTATCCCTAAAGAGTAATATATTAATATAATACAATATTTATGTACGACAAACTGATCAATAATATAATGATCAAATATCTTGAAAGGGTCAGGCAAGTAAATTTGATATTCCAGTTTTCGAAATGTCACGGCGTTTGTATGAATTCAAGCGATTGTTATCAAAGTTTCGACCTGCACTGGACATTGTTTCCCAGTGATAAACATCAGTGCTATTTTTGCTTCATCACAATCCTCATGGAAAAACAAAGAGTCCATGTTTTTTACTGTTCGTCGTGCCGTTACTGACGGGTCATACAGGAGTAGCTCCGATTGGCGCACCGAATTATTTGATTACTGAACACTGAAATATAAAATACACAAATAAATACTAATATAATAAAATAGTATAATAAAAATATTAATTAAATTAAATAGACTAATACCGAGGACAATATATCAATCTTGATGGCGGAATATGAATTGAACCTTTTGCTAATTGATAATTCTATTTGAATAATCAATTGTCATTTGAAAAACTTTTAAAAAAAGGGAATGGCAATATTATCCTTCCAAGTGAGTTGTAGCTATACTAAAATATTGATTACTCGCCTTTAGTATCTCTTTATAATTCATAATATAGGGTAAAATGGAGCGACTCACGGATAATGAATCGTTTTGACGTCGACAGTAATTGGTAGTGGGATGTATAACTTAAGCTTTAACACAACATTTTCCCTTTTTCAGATAGACAAA
>NW_011887800.1:646266-647226 GCF_000806365.1 Fopius arisanus | reverse complement strand
TTTCCCTGCGTCGGTCCTAAACGTTGCAAAAATTACTAAAATATGACAAAAAACACAGGAAAATTATTGCACGCTCATGAAACTTTGTGAGTCATGAAATAATGATAAAATGTAAAAACAGTAATTTTTTCCGGACCGATGTAATCAACAATTTCTCAGAAAACTAAAAAAACCGGTAATTCCAGCTAAAAGAGCGCAGAACATTCTCAAAAAATTGATCAACATTAACGAATTAATTGGCACGTCCCCCTACTTGGATGACAGGGGATATAGCCATGAAAGGAATAGAATTGATCTAATTTCAATTAATTTCAGGGACAAATGTGTGAGAGTATGTAAATGGCAGCAAGCAGTTGGATATGCAGAAGTCTCTTATTCACCCCTCAAGGGCCACAAATATGGAGTAACTTGTGTGAAAGTCAGCCCTCAATCAACAATGCTGGCAAGCGCTAGTATTGACGGTACAACTGTTCTCTGGAATCTGCGGGTAATTTCTTTTTTCATCAGCCCCTACCTAAAATATTCAAATAAATCACAAATTGATTTTGATTACAGACGGGATCGAAAATCCATACAATGGTTCAACCGAGTGGAGAATGTGTTAGAGTCTGTCGATTTTCTCCTGACTCTACTTTCCTAGTGACTGCAGGTGACAATGGACAAGTTTGCCTATGGGATTTAGTCCGTAGAACACTCATAAAATGCTTTCAACAACATGAAGGAGCCGTTCAAGGTGTCTCCTTCACTCCTGATTCTAATTGGCTGCTAACAAGCTGTACATTTGGAGTTCTTAATTTATTTTCTGTACCCGGCATCGTCGACTCGAGTGTCATCAATCCAAATGGAAATGTTAATGTATTCTCTACGATCGATGATGCCCACGATCTTGGAGTTGTATGCTGTGATTTTTCCCCTCAACAAATCGTTACGAGTAAGAAATATCCGTGTACTAAAGACTAT
>NW_011887800.1:643758-644961 GCF_000806365.1 Fopius arisanus | reverse complement strand
CGCATGTACTATCTATCGAACGTGATCTTTTGTTTAAATTCTATCTTGTTAGCATAAAATATATTAAAATTGAGAATCATATTTGTGTTGCGAGAGCCATTCCGATGGTTATAAAAAGATAATAAAAGAAAAGAGGAATAATAGCGGCAGGGGGATAAAAAATGATATTGATTTAAAGAAATCTGTGAAGTTTACAGAAAAATAATTAAAAACACACAGTTTATCAGCTACCATGATGGCGGAGAAGAATACATTTAACAGCCAATAACAATCTTGAATCGAAATGGTCTGTCGAATATTACCGATGATAAACCACGTATTTTTTATTGTTTTTTTGTAAACTTGGCAGATCTTTAAATCAATGTGTCACTTCACCCCCCTGCAACAATTTTCCCTCATTTTCTTTATTATTTTTTTATAAACATTTGAGTGGTTTCCGCAATACTATTTGTATTCCAGGTTTTCATATATTTTAAGGTAACTACATTAAATTCAAACTAGAAATGGCTAGTGTTAGTGATTTTCAATGCTATTTTCAATGCTAATTGCAACGATGTTTCAAGATTTCTGCAAAAATGGTTGCTGCTTTGGTGGAGCACAAGAGATACGTCGGCTGTTGTGCCTTTTCGAGAGATGGCTCATTACTTGCAAGTGGCTCTAATGATAAAAGTGTCATTATATGGGACCTCACGAAAAGTAATTTAACTATTGAATCGAACCTTATTAGATATGTCAATCCTATTCGACATTCATCTATTGACGGTGATACAACTTTCGTGAGTAGCAATTGGATTCCTTAGGATTTATGATAAAAAAACAGCACTGCCCCAGCCAAAGAGGATTAACTCTCAGTTCTGGGGGTTTGAGTGAAAAATTTTCAGGAGTCACTTAAATTTTTTGCCCCCATGCGACCCTTACCCAAGTCCAGTGAACCCTTAACCAAATCCATTACGATGCCGCTGGGGTCACTCAAACCCCCAGAACTGAGACTCTACTTTAGTCAATCCTCATTGACTGAGCCTCTACTTCAATCAATCCTCTTTGGCCCCAGCATTGTCAAATGGCGCCTTTTTTAAAAGTCTTTTTGATTTTACATAGTCACGATCAATTAAAAATGTTCTACATACTTTCCGCTATATTTACATTTTTGGGTTTCCCATTTTTTCTAAATCTTCAAAAATAATCACAACACTGTAGAAAAAA
>NW_011887800.1:640350-642538 GCF_000806365.1 Fopius arisanus | reverse complement strand
TGAAGCATTTATGTGTCTATTTAAGAGGAATGAAACTGTTCGAAATCCATTGACAGTGTCGTTGTGATATTAATATGTAAAGTTAGTCATTCTTTTAGGGTTTTTGAAGGACACGCTGATGCGATTACCACTCTGGCTTTTACTCCCGATTCTTTGTATATTGTGACAGCCTGCAGTGAAGGCACTTGGAGGATTTTTGATATTGAAGGAGAATCATCAAGTAGCATCTTAGTATGTGAAGCAGCTCATGATCTTGGCGTTCAGGGATGCGATTTTAGTCCTGCATCCGCTCCATTCACTGTGGCAGGTACCGAAATATCTAATAATTTTAAAGGGGTAATCATTCTAAAAAAAACGTGTACACTAGATTTCATGATTTCATGATTTCCAGAATTTCCAGAATTTCCAGAGATTTCAAGGGATTTTAATGCATGTCAAGGAAATTTAAGGGATTTTCTAAAGGATTTTCTAAAGTCAATTTTAAAGTCATTGAGATTCTTTCTAGTTTGTGGATTATTCTTTTGATTCGTGTGTGAGTTTCCCTTCAATATTTGTTTATGAATACTGAATTGTAATATTTCAAATCATTCTGTGAATTTATAAATTTATCCTTAGAATGTCGTGGGATTTCCGGATTTCATTTAATGTCAAACGATTTTATGGGGCTTCCTAATATTTCAATATCATCTGTACACCAGATTTCATGAGTGATTACCCCCTCGCATAATCTCCATTATGCTAAATTAATTATTTTATTTCTCATAATAAATTCTCGAGGCATGCGGCAGTCCTCTACCGACGATCAGTCAAAATTCTACGTCCTAGCAACGTGTGGGAATGATTCTCTCGTTAAATTGTGGCAAATCACTGTTTTACTCGATCAAACTGATGAACACGATAACGAAACTCTTGAAGGGGATTCAGGATTAGGGAGATTGACTGCCAACGCCATTTCGTATATGGAGAAAAAAGTTTTAGCTGGGCATGGAGGTAATGTCATGGATGTAAGATTTGCAGCAGTTCATGGTGAGATCCTTGGGAGTGTTGCTACTGATAGGACAGCTAGGCTGTGGAGTGTTGTAAGTCGTCAAATCGAAATGATTCATATCTCTTCGATTGATATTTCCTTCATAAAGTCGCCTACCATACTGAAAAAATGTGAAATAAAAATGTGATCACAATAACTTATTAATAATCATGATGCATGACTCTCCGATGATGAATCCACTTCACGAAAATTTAGTTTATGAAGGCCAATGGGTGCTGTTAACAAAACTTCTATAAAAATCTCACTATCTCTGTTATATTTTGCGGCACCTGTCGAAATCTACTCACGAATAAGTTCAAACTGAAATTTATAACAATATTTGTTTACCCGGATGATGACTTACGAACAAAGCCAAATAGTTATACAAATGTATAGCCTTTACAGTGCTTGATATATTTTTATAGATTTTACACTAGCTTTTAGGAAATAGAGTTAACAAATTAACATGTATGTGGCAGCAGGAGAGGTATAATAATCTATAAAAAAAGAAAGAAAAATGTTTGAAAAAAAATTCTTAGCGGGCCAAATTGACGTCAACTAAAAAATAGCAATCATTTTCAGTATTTTAATGTTAACTCTCACTGGTAAGAAACACATTGTTAATATTTAATATTTTTCATTCAGAATTCCGGAGTTTGTCTGCACGTACTGGAGAACCATGACAGTCTCGTCACTTCTTGTGCATTTTCTAATGATACTTCATTCTTTGCCACAGGTCCGAGAATACTCTCAGAAAAACTCTAATTATTAAAAGCTTATTATAATATTAACTGTATGGTGATATCTGTACAATTATTGTTTTATTCTTTACAAATGAAAAGGCGCATTGGATAAGACCGTAACAGTTTGGCGACTCCCACAGCAATTGGTCTCACAAAGTAACTTGATCGAACGATTAAGAAATAATAGAAAGAAAGTTATTGATTGGAAGACCGAGGATGTATTAAAATGGCTTAGCGAAATAAATATGACGGTGCTTGAGAGTCGTGCGAGTGTAATACATCTCAATGGACGACATTTGCTCACAGTACCTGGAGAAATTATTGCAGCAAGGCTCCATATTTATGAGGACCATGCGGTAAATATCACAATTACGTTGGAATTTCTAATTCAGTTACGAATTGATTATTCGTAACAAAC
>NW_011887800.1:583568-638597 GCF_000806365.1 Fopius arisanus | reverse complement strand
CTAGTTGTTGACAACCGCTAGAACGCTAGCTAACAATTATTGAAAAAAAAGATTAATTGCCAAAGTAATTAGGAATCCGAATTTCGGAGTAAATGATCTTTTCTAGATGATCCACCCGAGCTTTAAATCAATCTAACATTGAATTGAATCAGAAGTGGAAAGAAAAAATCGCGAATATAGCGGAAATTAGAAGCGACAAAGTGGACCTTTTTCACGGCATTGGAAACATGTAGTGAAAATTATATATCGTATCATAAAGCCAAACTGAGCCGATTAAATCTACAGATGACTAATTGTAAAATTCCAAGTTCAACTAGATTTTTCAAAGATCGAAAAACAAATTGAATGCAAGACAGCGCGGAAGTGATACCCAAATGATATGACTATGAAAAAATAAAGCATGAACATATTCATGAAATAAATATAATTTGTACTCTAAAACATATCTGTAACCAACTGGTTAAAAGACATTAGTGGAAATGCTCAATTTCACTCTACAATAATCCTTCAAAAAATAACAAGAATTCAAAGAAAAAAATAGAACTTCAATATCAGCCGTTTCCCCGATATCGGAATTCTATAATCTAATTCGAATCTATCCCATATGCTAATATAATTTCACATTATAAAAAGTGTACGTTGATTAAATCTTCTTTACAAATTTTCTCGTTATTCGTAGGGTTAATCGCCCTGTATTCAAAATACAAGTGTAAAGAAGTTCTCTTTTTTGCACTTGTATCTCAAAATAGTATAAGTCCTTCATTAGGAATAGAAACCGAAAAGTTCAAAGCGAACGGTACAGGATCAACTCAAATATTCATTCAATATCATTCAAATACTTGCCACTGGCTATTCGACATTAAAAACAAAATTGAGTATCGGACATAAATAAGTTTTTCTAAACGAAATATAAGAAACGTAAAAAACTAATACAAAGTCCGTATCGAGTAATCTACCGAAGAACTGGACGTTTCATTGTAAATTATTGTTTATTAGAGAAAAAGGAATTCTTCCTACCCAATCCATGACGACCTTCTAAATGTTATAAATCTATTTTGTGTAATATATTAATTTCATGTATCTTAAAATTGTATCAGTAAAAGATATTTCTACACTCAAAACCTTTTCCGCCTTCTGATTTAAATCGTCCCAAGAGGGCACTGTCACTTCCTCACAAACACAGATGTTATTCGTGTTTGTACATGCATTCCTATACAAGCGAACCCAATGCCCTAACAATGTTCTGAAAATAAAAAATTGGAGCACGTACTAAGAAAATTTTACAACAAATATTGCTGCTGTATTTTTCTCCATATGAGTGACGATAATTGAGGTCAATCACTGTTGAGAAATTTTCCTGCATGATCACCACAAAATATGAAATGCTTGAACAGTGACTCATATCCCGGATTCTCAGTATGGCGACATTATAAGTCACTACACTATTAACGTATCCAACAACGGATCATCGAAACTCGGAGTCCATCACCTGTGGTACATTTATTATTCAATAAATCGGTAATTAATCTGCCCCATAAATTTTCATCACGAGGAATAACACGAGTTTTAGGGTTCACAATCTCAAACAAGTTGATACAATGGTAAGTACTTCACAATTTGTTAATTTTATTGAGGTTAAATCAGCAGTATTTCCCCAATTTGATGTGCGATAAAATTAATAAAATGAATCTGTTGAATTTCAGGCGTCGTACTCAGAGGATCAGCTGGCGGGTAAGTGAACGTCTTGGTGTATCCAAAATTGTTCATGTCAATGAGAACCGATTTGATCGTGTTCCCTTATTTAAATATCTCCTTACGGCGACTCTTTTCTTCAATTGAGGTCAAGAGTATCCTTCCCTTTTTAGACACAACCCCAGTGTTGCTCGTTTATTCACTGAGCATTGCCATTTATGGACTGTTATTTCAACACTTATACCTTTTTCATGTGAATCTTGACTCAGTCTGTAGATTTCTCAGTGCACTCGGTATTTTCTTGCGGCTATAACATTGGCATCCTAACGCAGTACATGTTGAGATTTTGACAATATCATTTCTTCATTTTTTTTTAATTCGCTGAACTTTTTTTTCTTGATAATTTCACGTGATAATGTACGTTAGTTATCAAGAACTTACGAATAGGATGCTCTCCTCTATGGACGGTAAATATTTCATTGAATCAAAAGTTACTTTTTTGATAAATCAGTTAATTATAGTCAATTATGATTTGATAAATCTATCACCATTTCCGATAGTCATTTATCAACACAATTCAAGATTCAAATGAGAAGTTAAATATGATTATTGGAAACGTCTTCATGAAAATTTCTTCGTCTGGCCCTACATTTGCCGAAATTCATTTAAAACTCAAATCGGAATTCATTCCAATTTTCACATGCATTACTTGGTTTTTAAATTCTTTTCTACACTTCATTCGCATGCCAAGCTGAATTAAAAAGCGAAGTGATAAACTAGGATAAATATATTTTTCTTCGAGGCCAGTTTTTAGCCAATATCTCGGAACTGAAGGAAAATATCAATTGTTTTCCATGAACATTTTTTATAGAAATAAATGAGAGCTCCAAAAAGCTGCCTATGAAAATCTTACTATGTTCCTTCAATTTAGAGAAGTTGACTGAACACTGGCCTCGAAAAAAAGGGGATTTAGGGGACTATTTCCTAGTTTAACACTTTTTTTAAAGTATTGATGTGAAACTATCAGCGATGAATGATCAACAATTTAGCTTTAATGTATAATAATATGAAAAAAGTAACTCAAAGAGAATAAAATAATGATTGTATACACGTCTTTTATTTTGCCAGAGTTTCAAGAAGCCTTCCAGCTTTTTGATAGCCGTGGAGACGGGAAGATCCACGTCTCGCAGATTGGTGATGCCCTAAGGGCCCTGGGCCAGAATCCCACCGAAAGTGACGTGAAAAAATTTACGCATCAGCACAAACCCGATGAGCGCATAAGCTTCGAAGTTTTCCTTCCGATTTACCAAGCAATTAGCAAAGCCCGAACTTCAGATACTGCTGATGACTTCATTGAGGGATTGCGTCACTTCGACAAGGATGGTAATGGTTTCATTTCCTCGGCTGAACTGCGACATCTTTTGACGACTCTAGGTGAATATTCATTTCATTAATCGTGCGGTAAAGTGTAGAAGATAATACATAAATTATTCATCTCTGTTGAGATTCTGATATAAACCCGGGAAGACAATTAGCAGTTTACAATAGAATGCCATTTAATTAGCAATTTAATTAACGCACCCTTATCAAACGAAAAAAATTACGAAAGATATCGATAAAAATGACGAGATCAGAGAATAAATAGAATATAATCAAACACTTTGATTTTCTCAACAATCTCAAAATATGGAATTGTTCTTTAATTTAGTCGATTGTTGGAGTCATTTTCTATTGAAAGTAGCATCAGCAGAGCTTCAGTTAAACTACGAAAAATATTTCAGATCGAATTCGATATTATTACAGAATTTGATAAATCAACAATAATTCCTTCAGAGACTGCAAATAATACACAGACATATAGAGAAATAATCGTTTTCCAGTTTTGAGGTTAGAGATAAAGATTGCAGTTCGATTTTACCATGTCTGGCTAGACGGCATATCATTGCAAGAGTAAAATTTAACTTTCAGATCAGTTGTATCTTAGAATTAATCATTATCCAATTGACCCATAGATTCATTGATTTTTCTCTCCCTTCAGGTACATTCTAAGGATTTATTACTGCCTCCCCACGACTTTTCATGTCTTTTTGCACATGCCTGGCATATCATTAATTAGAATGATGCGAAACAATATACCGTTCTTTAATTCTTAAATTAATAATTATATCCTTATTCGATTAACCAACTGTCACAGTGGCGCAACATTTTTTCTACGTTTATCCGAAGTATTGTGAATTTTCCTAAAATCTTCACCGAATCTTAAAAGTAATGGATGGATGAAAAAATATATTTGAATACTTTTTTTTTCATGCAATGACTTTTCATTGTTTAACACATTTCAGCATTTTCATTATTATAATTCAAGCATTTCAGTTGGATAATATATAGAATATATAATCTATCCATCTTGTAGTCCCATTCGTGTTAATACTCATTCAATCTGGTCGAATAGGGCCCCAATTTTTTATTAATTTATTAATTTCTTAACTGCAACTGTCACAGATGACCCACTAAATTTAAATTAAATTGTATCATAATTTTCTAAAATTCTGTCCCTTTGTTTACAGGTGAAAAACTGAGCGATGAAGAGGTAGAGACCCTCCTAGCTGGGCATGAAGATTCTCAGGGTAACATCAATTACGAGGATTTTGTGCGTCAAGTCATGTGCGGCTAGATCTTAGACTTAATTTATCACAACCACAAAAGCTTTTCCATAAAAAATTGCTTTGGGTTAGTAAGTTTCCAATTTGGATTCCTAAATCATCTATTATTACTACAGCATTTAAATCAGTAAGAAAAATCAAATAATTTCCTTCGATTAATTGTTGTCATTAAACTTTATGTACTTTTTTTATATAGAAAAAAAAACAAAATAGGAGAACATGGATTAGATGAGTAGATTTAAATGTTAGTGGGTTGTGCCTTCATCCAAGTATATTATGCATTTATTCCAATTATGGTAATTATCCCTATATCACTAATAGAACTTATATATATTTTAAATCTATTCAAAAAATATATGCTCCAACTAATGACGCAAACTTTGGAAATACGATCATTATACAATATGTGATGATGAGATAAAAACAATTACCTCCTGATTCGAATCATCTCGTTCAGCACTTCGAGCAATTGAATTGAATTTTATTTTGTGAGTTTAGTATTTTCACTGCTTTTCCATCACACTATTGGGCCCGCTGTGATGACAATTAGACCCACTCAACCACTAATTTGATTTTCTTCTAATCGTCAAGGCATATTAAACAATTTCTTCATGAGTGATTCGCTGCACCTAGACGCCGTAAACAGGTAAATTCATGATCTAATTCACACACAAAAAGTCTCGACAATTATTATTTTTTTTTCCCATGTTCCCCAATCTCACGCATTAAGAGGGAAACAAAATACTCCCATGATATAATTGACTAAGAGGAATTACAAAATGTTGAGAAATTGTGAAAGCTTGAGAGAAA
Organism: Fopius arisanus; assembly: GCF_000806365.1. Classification (NCBI taxonomy): domain Eukaryota; kingdom Metazoa; phylum Arthropoda; class Insecta; order Hymenoptera; family Braconidae; genus Fopius; species Fopius arisanus. Next base: position 633,432 of record NW_011887800.1, on the reverse strand, counting down.
AATGTATCAGATAATGGAAAAAGAGAGTTTTTAAGTCTCCCTCTCGGAATTGTCTGTTATCTTTCTGAGTGAAGTACTCACAGAAGTAGCAGAGGAGAATGGTAGAGTGAAAAAAATATCAAACATGAGTCCATCTCTTGCGTAAATGGGGCGACTCAATGATCCTATTGTTTTCAGTTTTTCCTTCTCCTTTCTAACTGATGATGATGATTGAGATATCTCAATTACACTTTATTCTTGACTCAATTGCTGCAATCTGATGAACTATTTTTCCATGTTATTCTTACAGTTGGCATCAAACGTAATCGACAATGAAAATTTAATACACTTTCTAGTATTCTCGTTAATTTTGACAATTTTCAAAGGTTCTGGAAGGGAAAATTAACGAGTTATTACCGATATTTCCTATTTTTCCTTTTTTATAAATTGCGGAGAAACGGTTGACAAAAATGACACTAAAAAATATATCGTTTTTAAGTTGTATTATTGTAGAAGAATTTTCCGCGTTCTCAGTAATTTTTTGCAATAATTCGCAAAACTTCACCAAAAAGAATATAAAAGATAAAAGATAAAAGAATAAAATAAATGTGCGGCTATGAAAATTTGCGACTCATTGAATAATGATAAAACGTAAAAACGGTATATTTTTCCACGCCAATTTAATCCAAGGTTTCCCTTGAATTTTCAAGAACCATTAAAAATGAAAAGATATCAGCAATTACTCCTTAGAACAATGTCAAGCAGAAAATGGCGTTGTACATAACGGTAATCACAATCTATAAGCCTAAAAATTGAGAATTTTAAAATCTTTCGAAAAAACGACGAAATGAAGTTAACTTAAATCTTGTGCCGATTTTTCTTCATAGATTTTGAGGAATTTTAGTATCGGTAAGAAATTTTGACTCTTATTTAAATTTCCAATGATGAAATGCTTCCACATCTACTAAAATTCATCTAGGTTTGTTTCAACAAATAGCAATTTCGATGCCCACTCATTGTGCAGTTCTTGAAACCGATGTTTCATGTATCACTAAGCATTTGAATTATTTCCTGGGTTGCCTCGCCTAGCTAAAAAAGAAAAATTTTCAATTCGTGAATGTGAACTCACATTTTCCTGCATAAATTTCATTAAAAAATCGAAAATACCACACATCAAATAGAATTCAAATAAAGGACGGACAAATCCTGCAGCATATCTATAATATTTATTAAACAAATAATTATTACGCACAATTTCTCCATCGGAGTTAACACACCCATTTATTAACTATTAAAAATACAAGGAACATACTTACACACATGAATTCACACTTGAATGAATGAATATTGATTAAAGCCATTGATACGCACGACCGATTAACATATTAATCGCGAATGAAACGACTGATGAACGAGTGCAGACCAATACCGTAAAACTCATTGAACGTACTATGTACATGTGTATGTGGAGCAAGTTTAAACTCACTCCTTTCCTCTACAATAAATATTCTAATGAGTTGCTACCAGAAGAAAGTGAATGAATGAATTGAGAAAATGTTCCACCAGTAATGTATGTGCAAACACAACAAGGTGGTCAAATGAATTTTGAGGAATAATTAGTACCCGATTTCAGGAATTACGGAACATTGGAGAGAAAACATTGACAAAGCTCACTCATTATATTATATTAATTAATTATGAATATTTTAGCTTCTCCAGACTCTGGAAAATTGAAGTACACACTTTACAGAATTTTATACACCAGGAAAATAATTAGCGTTATAATTTTTTTCTCCAATCTTTCGTGATTCTTATCATTGAGTTTAGAACAGATGGAGATGAAAATAATTTGTCAATAATTAGTACTTATGGTTGTTCTAAACCCTTTCCTCCAAAATTCACGTTTTTGATATTTTTCTGAAAATTATTGATGGGATTGACGTGAAATATAACTTTTACGTTTTCTCATGATCTCATTATTTAATAGCTCACCAAAATTCAAAGTGGTGCGAACATTTTCCTGCACTCTTTCTAAACCTTCAAAAAGAATGACAAAATATAAAAATCACGTGAAAATAATCGCACCATCGCGAAACTTCGTAAGCAATTAAACAACGACAAAAAGCAAAAGTTTTATATTTTTTCTCTTCAGTCCCATCAATAATTCGCCAGACAAATAAAAAAAAACCTTGAATGTCTCTTAAAAAGTTGTCGAACATCCTTATGCAGTAGCGTGTCAAGGAAAATAATAAAATGTATATATAATTTCGGTAGGAGCAGTATCTCGTATATTTTATGACGCATGCGCCAGAAAGTTGAGTTAATTGTAGTACACACTCAACATGTGCTGAATGACAAACAACGGTTGTCGGTTAAGCTCACACGTACACCGTCACGCTATTCATTCATATTTTTTATCTTCATGCCGTCAACTGCTCCCCCCTTCGATACTCTGTATTTCTTTCTCTGAACGAGCAAACTATGACATTACAATTTGCAGGGAAAAAAAAATCCTCTCATCATTTTCCATGAGTAAGACGATTAATGATAACTGGGGGAAATAAGTTTTTCATGGGAGGAAGGGGTTGAAAATTTTTAAGATAATAGGAGGAAACGGACCATTGCACCATTCAGGAAGTACACGCGACGAGTTTAAACTCGTACATACCAACACGCACAATTCCGCATGTGTGACCAAGAGCGAACATATAAATTGGCTCTCTGAGATAAGATGTGGGTTATAAAATGCATGGGGATATTTCGCTGGATATTTTATCATTTTATCCAACACATTCGTAACTTCAAATGGAAAGGGACCCTCATATCCTTTGAAAATGCAATCAGCAACAAATAATTTAAATAAATACAATAACTAAACATGAAAAATATGAATATGAATATATTAAATATAATATTTTGTCATACCTTTGCAAAACGATGTTTTATGAGAAATTATGAATTACAAATTGGAGATGAGAAAATATTCGAGTGAATTGCATCTAGGAGTGAATCAAGGAAATGTATAGATGAATTGAGTTTTAATATGTTGTTGGATGTATTAGAATAGGTAGGACGCTGTGAGAGAACAGCTTCGTGGAGATGATGCAAATTGGTGTCAGTTATTAGAACAATCACTTTTAATAGAGCAACTGCGATTGAAACAGGAAAAATAAACAAACCAGCAAAGATGAAAGTTTAAAAAGTCATATATATAGCTGTGACAGACCTACATTCCAGACTTTTATACAGAAATTTTTCTGTATTTGTGTTGAATTGGCTGAAAATTCAAAAGTAAAAACAAAAGTAATCGTACATACATACCCTCATGACCCTAAAAATCCTATTTCTCCACATGTCATGAGATTCGACACTATTTACCATAAAAATTGGTGAAACAGAAGAGTTTTTATGACACGAGGATGAAAAGAAAAAGAAGAAAAAATAAGTAGTTTGTGAGATATCTGAAAGAACGATTTTCTAAAAAATTGGTTCATTTTGAAAAAAGTATATCATTCTCGATATTTCAGATTTCCAGCGTGAACTTTACTATTTTTACGGCCTCTCCTTCAAAAATCGAAGATGCACTCACATTCACTGAAAATTCCGTATATTCACGTTTCACAACATTCTACATTTCCAGCCAAAATTATACAATCAAAAAAAAAACGATAGTCTCTCCCCTTTCGACATAAACAAAACCTTCCCCATAATTACCAGCCAAATTATGAAATTTTCCGAACAACGAAAATGATGGATAACAAAATTAACATTCGGGTGAAATTTACATGAAAAAATTTCGATTTAAAATTTTGTTATTCTTTTTTAAACCAAAAAAGATGGATTGTTGTGGTGTGGCAAAGAAAGTGTGAGAGGGCCCTGTGGGGCGTACTACACGTGTAAATTTGAAAGTTGTTACGGCACTGGGGTGAAAACCCATTCACAGAATGAGCGGCTGGTGTTGGACTGGTGGCTGGTGGCTGGCGGTTGGCGGTTGGCGGCTAGGGGCTAGCGGCTAGCGGGCTGGCCTCTCGGTGCGGTGCGCCGTGCCGTGCGCCTCCTCCGTTCGTGCAGTCACTCACTAGTGTCATGGAGGTAACATGGCCGAGGAGACGCGCCTAGTTCGCGTTGAAGAGAGGCTAAAGATCAAAATCGGTACGATTATCATAATCACGTGTATTCAATATCAAATATAACATGTGTTTCATCAATCTATTGTTGTGTTTATCAGTTTCAACTGGCCACCATTCGGATACAGCCATTGGTTTTTTTAGTGTTGGAAAAAAAAAAAACGTGTATTATAAAACGAGTCAACGCGAGTTCAATGGAGTCTCGAGTCTCCCCTCTACCCTCTTCTCACTTTTTTATCTCTCTTTTCTCCCCTCTAACTCGCCTTTTTTTTTCTCTTCACTCTATTCCCAATCCCTCACAACACAAAAATTCAGTGGCGTTTTCACCCGAAATAACCATTTGTTCCCTCAAATGATTTATTCGATTTTTTTTTTTGCCACTTTTTTGTTTGTAATGCCGGTTGTTTATTCGGGGTGAGACAATAAGAGTGAAATTTTATTATGGAAAAATGACGTTTTCAGCGATATTGAGATGGACAGAATGGTGATGATTTTTTTTTTGTGTACGATTGATGCCAGTTTGGAACAGTGTAAACTTACCATTTCCCTTGATTCCTCACTTTAACTCCTACGCTTCGGGCATTGCAGTCCAGAACCTGCTCTCGTCGTATTCTCTTTCGTTGTTATTTACACGTCTACTTCATTGCCCACAGCCACACGTTTTCCCCTTTTTTTTCATTTTTTAAACATTTGTATTCCATTCATTTTTAAAGAATTCCCAACCGATCTATTCAGTTAAAACTCAAATCATTTGTTATTTCACTAAACTATTAAAAAAAAAATTTGACTATCTCATTCATTCGCTCGATTCTCTCCGCAATTTTCAATTTCATCAATATTTTTTTGTCATGAAAAAATGTGAAGTAATTTTGCATTATTTTTCAACTGGGGAAATATTATTTGTTTTTCATTGAAGTGTTGTTCCCTTTTATTGCTCTTTTGTTGTGAATATTTAATTGGACTATTAGAAAACATATTAGAGGCATTAGAATGTATATGAAAATTTTTAATGAACTCATGATTTTATATTAATGGGAAATGAGGGGGGAAAAAAGATGCGTGTGCGGTTTTTAGATGCAAGGCGTTGCCGTTCGTGGAACATAAAGTAGGCATAAGTCGTATATAGGTAGGATAATAAAAGGAAGCACTGAGAAAACGACGGAATCGCAACATCCTGTTTTTATTTCCTTGATAATAATAACCCACCCATTTCGCACCTTCAATAACCAATCAATTTAAAATATTCCACTCGATTTACCCAACTATCGTTCTGGTTTAATTAATTCACTGGAAGAATGGGCGGTGTTTGATGAGAAAATTGATGAGAAAGTTTTTATGGGAAAATGCCATAAAATGAAAGGATGTGTGTCTAGAGGACGGAAAAGTATATCGTCGAATTATTTCGAAGAACAAAGTGATAGGATGTAACAAGTTGTTTTCCAATGCCCTGAATTTCTTTGAATGTTTTCATTAAAAATTGTGACTGCAAAGAGTCTTTTTTCCTGGAAAGACTTTTTGTTGGGATAATGAGGCGTCTTCAACAATGTGTTATTTAACTTTTACTCTTTAATTCGTGATGACGTACGTATAGGGAAGCATTGATATGAGTCTCTTCTGTTCAGAAGAAACGATAAGATGATGTGTATGCGTGGATTATGTTGAGTTAAACGACTTCCGGCCAATCGAATGATGATTAATGGGGAAAATTCATAAAACAATGGTGAAACCATAGGCAGAACACTCATGTGTGATCAATCTCAATGGAGTACACCTCATTGAATTTAATATTCGTTATGGAGAAGTAACTTCAATTCAATTCATCACAAATTCAAAAGTTGACAGTGTGTCAGTGCCACTTGAAAATCCATCAATGAAATTGGACAATCACGCTATTGAATTGAGAAAACTAATTCTTGCAGGGATGTGACGAGGATTTATGCGAATAAATTCGATCAATTCCGTTGAAAATTATCTTTTTTGGGAAGTACTAGAGGAAATATTTAACAATTAACTGTTAATCAGGTTTTCTTCGGAAATTAATTGCTATTAAGATGATTTGTCGAGATGATATCATATTCTTTAAATGGCTCTGTTACTAATTTATGTTTTAATTCTGAATTTATAGGTGAAGTGAAAAATCTGTTGAGTCGTGGCCATGGATCACCTGGTACTCGAGATGTGTACTGTGCACTTTCCCTCGATCAGGAAGAAATTTTTCGAACTACTACAATGGAGAGAACTCTCAAGTAAACCATTTATTATAATTGGAATAGATAAGTGCTCATTTGAAATCAGTTTTCCAGAAGAAAACAAATGTTTTCAATCGAACATTCTTAAAAACTTTCTAAAAATCCAAAAAATATTAATGCATCCTTTTTTCCATGTATAACTTCGTCTTACGCAATGTCATCGTGAAAACATTTTTATTTCTCATAAATTCATAAGTATCAATAAAATATCCAAATTAAATATTTCGTTACACCATTCGATTCAATTTGAAATTGGGAAATTGAACATAATGACACAATTTCTATGGAGACTCTTTTGATACCTCTCGTTCAGTTTCAAAATGGTTCATCCAGGAAATACTCTCAATATCCTTTTGATGCTAAGAAATTTATCAAAAACTCCTTCCAGTAGCACCCAGGAGAACGTTAAATTTTATGACACTAATAGTAAACGATTGTTTCAGCCCATTCTTCGGTGAGGAATTTCAATTCGAAGTACCTCGAAAATTCCGGTACTTAGGAATCTACGTGTATGATAGAGACAGACATATAAAGCAAGACAAAATCCTTGGAAAGGTGGCGATAAAACGCGAAGACTTGGCAACCTACCACAATAAGGAGCACTGGTTTCCCCTTCGTGCAGTTGACGCAGACTCTGAAGTTCAGGGTAAAGCCCACCTCGAACTTGGTCTTCAGCCTCAACTTGGTAACTACCAGTCAAAACTCACAGTAAGAGTTATCGAGTGCTCTGAATTGACTATCAAAAACGGGGGCTGCGATCCATACGCAACTGTCACCGTTACCTACAGCAATGGAAAGCAAATTTCTAAGCGAACAAAAGTTAAAAAGAAAACCGTCTCTCCCTACTTTGACGAAACATTCGTGTTTGAGCCTGAGTTGACAGAGCCCAAAGACAAAGATGTCTCTCATTACTCAATTGATGGAGAAGTTGGAGAGGCAGTAATTGGATTATGGCACGCATCATCTGGCATGGGAGAACCTCCAGCATTTTTGGGAGAGGTTCGAGTGACTCTGAGAGGTCTCCAGAAACAGCCAACCAGAACCACAACTGCATGGTATTTCCTCCAACCACGTGCAGCTCAGCATCGACCACATAAAATAAGTAATTCAGCACCTACTGGAACACCTCCTTGTCTTGGATCCCTCAGATTAAAGATTCACTACACAGCAGATCATGTTTTCCCATCAGAAATGTACGATCGCCTACGAAATCTTCTACTCCAGAGTGTGACAATTCAGCCAATAACTTCATCAGCTGTTTATATTCTTGGAGAAATAGTTGCAAGTAAGATGGAGGCAGCACAACCTCTTGTCAGGATTCTTGTTCATCATGGGCAATTGGTGTCGGTGATGAGAGCCTTGGCCAGCCACGAAATATCCAAACTGACTGATCCCACAACAATTTTTCGAGGCAATACTCTTGTTAGTAAAATGATGGATGAAGGAATGAGACTCGCTGGTCTCCATTATCTTCATAGTACCCTTAGACCTGCCATGGAGCAAGTATTTCTCGAGAAAAAACCATGTGAAATTGATCCCACCAGGGTGAAGGATGCAAATACTATTCAGACAAATCTGACTAATTTAAAGGAATACGTTGAGAGGGTCTTCACAGCCATTACGACTTCCGGGGTACGGTGTCCACCATTGATGTGTGAGATGTTCTGGTGCTTGAGAGAACTCGCAGCTATGCATTTTCCCAAGAATAAGGAAGTTAGATACTCGGTTATTAGCGGCTTTATTTTTCTGAGGTTCTTCGCACCGGCTATTTTGGGACCGAGATTGTTCGATATTACAGCAGAACCCATTGTAAGTACTATTTCAGTATCGATTAGAATAGCTTTGATGCCACTCAACTTTGATTTCACTTATGGAATTTGAAATGTTCATTCCATAATTTCTTCCTAGAAAGTGAAGATTATTATTTTCATCATTAATCTAAATTGTTTTATAAATATTTATATCAATATTCTGGATTTTGGTGAACAAGTTGACAATGCTATTGCTGTTATCTAACCCGAGTTAGCGTTTTTAATAAATTAGCAATGTGCTTTGGATCTTTGTATTGAGAATATCAATATGAATAAAATAAAAAGACTGATGTATTCACTTTACCTCACGTGCTTATGCAACTTTGCTAATCGTTGGAGGTTTCTTTTTTTTAGAGTGAAGCTAATGAATAGTATTCTCAATAATTTCACAGGATTCACAGACGAACAGAACACTCACCCTCATTTCGAAGACAATTCAAAGCTTAGGAAACTTAGTGAGCTGTAGAGGTGGTGCTGGCAGTGTTTGCAAAGAAGAATACATGGAGGGCGTTTACAGGTTGGTAAAAATTCTAAATTCAATTATCTTTATAGATCTGATGCCAAATACAGAAAATTATTTTTTTTCTATAGAGAATTTTATACAGAAAAACATATACAAGCGGTGAAGCAGTTTCTAGAATTGATATCGACTAGCAGCAATACTGGAATGGCTAGACAGAGGCCTACAATTCTTCAGGAGCAACCTGTGGTGCTGAAAGAAGGGTAATGACATTTTTTTTCATCGATATTCATGTGTCACCATCGTTTTAAGAACTCTACGCTAATATACGTTAATAGAAGTTATTTTATTTTTTTGCACACTGCTGATTGTGGAAAGAGGTTTGTAATTTAAAAATTCAATTTTTCGCTGGGCTTGTAGATTTTTTTTGGGTGATTCTACACCAAATGCGAAGTAGTATTCAAGGAAATAGTATATTTTTATGCAAGCGTGACGGGTGGTTCATGATTGTCAAGTTAGCACTCCGAGGCGATACACTGAAAAAACTGTATAAATAATAGAAATTTCGAAAATCATAAAATAATCAATAATAGTCAATAATAATCAATTGTGACGAGAAGTTCGTTATTTACGTGAAACGAAATCTTTTGTCGCTTGAGTGAATTCCTGGTGGATTTTGATTGTGAAATGGAAAATCTCTTGCACTAAATCCAAGACGTTTGGTATAAATTAAAATCGAATTGGATGTAATGAGTTTCATTGGAAAATCGTACATCTATTCAATACGAGAATTATTTAATTAATTATGTTTAACAAGAACTTCACCGGGAAAATTCATCGAATATGTGTTGGATTTTGACGTTTCGTTTCAGTTTTGAGAGCAAGGGGAATTATTATTAATTGCCTGTTCAGAACGTAGAGTTAATTCAAATATAATTGCAAATGAGATCTGCTTTAGTCATCCACACACATCTCATATATTATTATTGCGGGCAAAAAGACTTCCGACAATTAATTAATCTCTCAATGCTGAATGCATACCAGCCCGAAAGGTCACATTGAATTAATTAACATTTAATCGTAGGGCAAGGGTTATATTTTCCTGAATTATTTCGATTTAAAAAGATTTAATTGTTGATTGTAGACTTCCACTTTTAACGACTAATTTTTCGACGATATTCTCACGATAATAGTTTCTTTCATTTGCAAATCTTCACTTTTTTATAATCGAAAAATCAATGTTTCAAGCAACCGGACTGTATAAATTTGTACAATTGCATTTGAAATCTAATCATTAGGAACCGTTTTTTCTAACAGTGAAAAGGTGAATTCTGGTTTTAGGAGTATCAAAGAAATTTGCCACTTCTCATTCCTCCCGACTTTGAGGGCTCACTCAAAGTAAATTAAGAAATGCAATACTATATGTCCGCTCTCCTTTTCAGAATTATGATCAAAAGAGCACAGGGCAGAAAGAGATTTGGACGCAAGAATTTTAAACAAAGATACTTTAGACTGACTACACAAGATCTGACTTACTCAAAAACAAAAGGTAAATCGATCAAGCAACTAATAATAATGAGATATCAAATTTTTGATCACTTATGTTATTGCAGGAAAAGAACCCTTATGTAGGATATCACTAGAAGAAATTCTCGCAGTGGAGAGGCTACACGAAGATTCTTTCAAGATGAAAAATATGTTTCAAATAGTTCAGCCCCAGCGTGCATTGTATGTACAAGCTGGAAATTGTGTGGAAGAAAAAGAGTGGATTGACATACTGACCAAAATCTGTCATACAAATAGCAATAGATTGGAAAAGTATCATCCAAGTGCCTACATTAATGGACATTGGTTGTGGTAAGTTCATTAGAATACTAGCAAAGCAGAATGACTTACGATTAATAATTCATTACGGATTTTATAAGATGGGGTATATTATTTTTCCTTGAGCATTTTCTTTGGACAATATGTTGCCGCCTAAATAAATGTAATTGTATAGAAGATCTATTTCATCTATTGTATTGGATTTCATAAGACTTTCGCTATATTCATTTCATTTCGAAATGTGTACGAAAAATTTTGAATGGTAGTTGACTCGTCATGTTTGCATCTTTGCTTTAAAATATAATGGTGCAATTAGAGAACTAAGGGCTCTGAGTTCTAGGAGTCAAATAAAAATAAAAATATTCGCTAGAAATATTCGAAAGACATGATGTAATGTCTATGATGATTTTCAGTTGCCGAGCTGTGTCAGAAGTAGCCCCAGGTTGTAGTGAAGTGTCTCCAGGTTTAGAAGTGGGTTTGAGAATGGTTCTGGATCCAGATCGTGATCTCCAACGCATTCACTCACTCATTTTAGCCAACATGGCTCGATTGGAAACGCTGATGAGTGCTTGTGAGTGTCAGGCAGTTTATGGGGCCAGTGAGATGTGTGTTCTACCTGGTGGTGGCTCACCGATTGACGATGTACCATCATGTTTCAAAACTCTGACAGCACTCAGAGAGGCTGCTTTTGCACTCCAGCATGAACACAGGGCGTACTTCCGGCGATTGGCACGCGACACTAAATATGGGAGCAAGTGAGTACATTGCTTCATTAGACCGCTTTCATAAATTCATAAAAGAAAGTCTGTACGTGATCACCATCTCAGAATTGAGAAGCTATCGTAAATTTCTGAGAAACCATGGATCAGACTGAAAGATCAGACTGAAAGATGATTCTGGAAATATTTTATCATTATTTATTAATAATTATTGGTGTGATTTGCAGAAAACAAAACCCTTTGTATATATTGTAAATATTGTAAATAGTGGAGTTTCGTCAATGACTGATTGTGAATTTTATGTTGCAGACAAGCACCAATCGGTGACGACAACTACCTCCATTTAGCAGCACGAGCAGGCTTCGATAGTCAACTAAATAGGCGTGCATATGACAATGATGGCCTCAATCAACGTTGCATTGATGCTGGCCTCTTTGATAACGGTAGCGGTAGTATTATACATAGAAATGATGATCGCAAGTACGATGATTTATCACAATTAAGACGGTATGAGAATGATAACAATACGCTATCACGACAATATGGTAATCATCACTCAGATACACTGAGGAGTATTCAGAATGATCTCAATAAATTCGATCGCACTCTTAGCAATACAATGGGGTCGGATAAACATGAGAAAAATGCAAATGACAATGTCGAGAATCAAAGGAGAACGGATGTTGGTAGCTTATTAATGAGTGATGGTATCAATTTGTCTGATACGTTTAATAGAAAAATGAGCAAATATGATAATATGAGAGAGTTTAGTGAGGGTACGATTGGTAGGAAAATTAAGGATGACGTGTCTGATATATCGTCTAGTTCGATGAGTGGTCGCGGTAATCATTGAATTTTTTATATTCACCTCTTCAAATTCATCCAAATCATCATTTTCCTTGTATTTGGTTCGAAGTATAACTGTAAAACAATAAATAGATTAGTGTAATTCTATCTTGAATGTGTCTTTACAGTTTTTTTAATTTCTTGTAATTATTCAGAGTCATACAAGTGACGAAATTATTTATTTTTTCATCTTAGATTTGATTCTGAAGAATTCTAAATTCAAAACTCACTTTTTCATAGATTGTTAAATAAATATACAGAGACCAGAGTGAATCTTTCCGTTTCCGAACTAAACTGCAATAGAATGAACGTACATATTGTCAATAAATCTCTAAATTACTTGCATTTTCACAATCAATCCACTTTTTTGTAAAAACTAAAAAAAACTGATAAGTCATTTTCAAGGTGATTACAATAAAAAAACAAGAATGAAAAACAATAGAAATATAAGAATTTTTGGCTCTTGTGAAAATGAGAGATTCTACTGTAATTTTATATTTCCATTCATCATTTAGCTGGGGTAATTCTTTCAGTTATACTTTCACCTGTCTTTCCGGAATTCTAATGTCCCTCTTACGAATTTGTTAATTTCTAATTTGAAAAATTCATCACGTATAAAGTTTTCGTCAGTAGTTGATATCATATAACTTCCTGACAGAATGTTAGGAGATATGTAACATTTTTGTTTTCGTCACAATTGAATATTCCCCTTTTTATTTATTTATTATTTATTATCAAGTATCGAAATTGAATACACTACGAGTTTATGTGTGTATATTACAAGGCTGTACAAGGTCGTAATCTCATTTTTTATACAACGTACAGTTAATAGATTATTGAAATTCTACGAGGCCCTCTCGAATAAGTCTAGTTTCAAGAAAAAATTGAGATACAATTATTCTTACGCTACCGTCAATCATGATCGCCTAGATGCATCTTCCATGGAAAGGAATTATTAATTCATTCAATTCCGACTGCAAATGTTGAGGCTACATGATTTTGGTATTTATTATAAGAGAGCGATGCAATTATGAGCAACTCGTTGGTTTAATCGGTTGGAAAAAATGAAAAAAATATGTAAAAAAAATGGGAAAAAAAAAATTATTAATAGTAATCAGTAACCACGTTGAAGTTTTTCGTATAAAATCCCTCCATTGTTGTAAGTTTGAATGAACAAATTTTGTGCCTAATTGGCAATGTATGAAACACCAATTTTGAAAATTAATATTAGAAAATGAAGACGTAGATTTAAAACGACTGTACAGATTATCGGTATAATTTCAATATAATGTGTTACGTTTATATTAAAGGAACAAGTCTCCAACTTGATTGAGTTGATTGTACAGTGTACAGATTCTTTTACATGATATTCACGTCCTTTTTCATTGAAAATTCTCGCATTTTTTTCTCCTAAAATAAAATAAAAACTTTTGTCTTCTGTCTCTCTTCTATTACTTGATGGATCTAAAATGTAATTATTGATTGCTCGTTTTTATTATTAATATTCCTGTTAATATAATGTTAGTGTACAGCTTAAGCTAAATCAAAGGAGGTAATTTCATTTGGGAAACAGTTCAATTTACCTTTCGAATTGTAATTTTTAATGTTGGAGAAACACAAATACTTGACATATCCTCACGCCTTTCTGTCCAAACTTGAACTCGAAAAATGGGTGATTTTAGTTTCATAATGTTTTTTAAATTCATCATTTTAAATAATTGAAGAAATAATACTGACTGTCCGATACATTGGCCAAATTTCCATAATTTCTTAGTAGAATCTAAACTAGTTAATGAAGATAATTCTACTTATGAACGGTATTATTTATAAAATGAAATACGTATTAATAATTTAGTAATGATTTTGTATATCCTTATATATTTCGTTGTGTTCACCAAGTAACTATTATTATATTCTAAAAAAACATCGTGGGATTTTTAGAATAGATCGTGCCTTAAAGAGCGCCGACGATTGAAATTCAATTAAAGTGCGATATAATTCTCAGTTTATTGGAGTGGATATTTATTAAATAAACAAGAGAAAATCAAATTTTAAATGTTTTACTTAATAATGTTCGATCATGTACATGGTATGCGTATTTGAATACTGTGAATAAAACAATGTAATAATGAAATAATGAGCGTTCATGTATTCCATTTCAAATTTTTGCTCATCAATTTGTTTATTATAATTTTAAAATCAGGAAGCGATGGGAGTGGACTGGAAAAACAATGAAAACAACAATTCATAATAGTTAAATACAAATTTACTAAAACAAGACATTCCAATTTCACGTTGAAATAAATTAATATATCACATATCTATAATTACACTCATCACCTACAATGGGAGTCTCCACTCATTTCTGTTTTGCATTAATTTTCATAGCGCATGTAACCGAGCTCAGTACATTATTTACAAAAGTACTTGCTTATTAAATCGATATCTCACGTCTTCGAGCAGAAAAATATTTCGTCAGGACCCCGATGAAATATTTCATGATCATTAATAATTACAAAGCCATATGATTATCATTCCTTCTCATTGATGGACAATTCATATGCCAATTCGTAAGCCTTAAAAAGTGCATTTTGCAGTATTTATCTCGACTTGTAACTGCAATTACTCATTTTCCAAACAATTGGAAAAAATTCCCCGCAATACCATTCAATTCGTTGTGCGTTCTACTCTTCTCGTGACAAGTTGATTGTAGTTTTTTTTTTCTCATTCATTATCTAATCACTCTAAATCGTTGATATTCACGTTAGAATCTGTCGTGCAGTTTCAATAGTAAAACACCAGTAACTTCATTATCAGAGCAGTATTGTTTTTTTTATGACAGTTAAAAGAATCTCAGTACTGATGCCGATGTCGGCGAGAGTTGATAGGAGTCGAGTGATGATTCCAACTTCGACTACGTCGATTTTCTGAGCTGTATAAATCATGTTGAATTTTTTTTTAGCTTTATGAATTTTTCAATAAAAATGATAAAAGATTATTTTTCTCACGTTTGCAATTTTTTACGTCTCTTGTTCGGACTTCCAAGTTCGCTCTCGCGAATTATTTGCAGAGTTGATGGCACGAACATGTCTTCTATAACATAATCAAACAATTAATTAAACAATGCATATAATTATATTAATTTATTAAGAGATAGGCGCGGGCAAATTCTTCGGTCGATCTAAAGCATGATAGGGCATATCAACGAGTGAGAAATATTAATTGAATGCATATCGACTTTATTTGATAAATTTTTTTATGATTTCTCATTATTTAATGTGACTTGTCATTAGATTGCACAAGATGAATCATGAAGAATTGGAAGTTCTGTCTAATCTTTACAATTAAAGAAAGTTTCTGGTAGAACTACTTCGAAATTTGAATGACATCCATCATTTAACAATGTTCGACACGTTTTGACTTAAAATGTACTTTTTTTTCTATTTTTCTGATGAATTATTAATCGAATTTGTGTAAAAAAAAAACATAACGTTTTTGCGTTTTATAATTATTTAATGGCTCACGAGGTGTTGTGGTGGTGCAATAATTTTTACGCGTTTTATCTACAGTCTTGTTATTCGTTTTGAAAGTTTATAAAAAACGCAGGGGAATGTTCGCACCACCTTGAAACTTGGTGAATCATTAAATGATGACAAAACGCAATATTTTTCACGTCAATTTTACCAACGGTTCCACAGAAATTGATAAAAAAAAATGGTAAAAATGGGAAGATATCGGCAATAAATTCTCAAGAGCTGGCCATAATCGTTTTGATTGATAACTTCCGCTGCTCCTTGCTATGTTCGATCATATATCATAAACGGATAAATAATTCGTACATCTACATTCAAACAGAACTGTATATTTTACCTAAAGAATTACTGTACTTCCGTTTAGTGATGAATCTCTGATGTGGCTGGGTCTGTGGCATGACGGAATTCTCCCTAGCACTTCCAACAGTGCAGTCTCTTGTTCCCCGACATCTCTTCAAGTGCTCCAACTGATCATGAAGATAGAACTTTTCGGCATCAGTCAAGAATGGATACCTATTCCACTGCTCAAACGGATCAACCCGTAAATTGTAAAATGTCACAAGTCCTGTGGTGAATTCGCAGTACAAAAAATTATGTGTCGCATTGATGGTACGTATGCATGAGTACGTATTGTTATTAGCATTCATGCAAAAGCAAAACGGACCAGCGTTCCACATCGGTGCAGTTCTCCAATGATCATTGTCATGTTCAAAGCAGTTCATCTTTTCAGTTAAACATTCTTTCTCCAGTTTAGCTTTTTTCTTCAGTTTTCTCTCCTTCTTCCTCAACCGTTCCTCTTTCAATCGTCTCTTCTCATCCCTCACCACATCTTTCTCGTCTCTTTTCGGTTGCACATCGGGCTCACAATAGCATTTGTGCTTAGCATCTATCGAACCATTCTGAAGTGGCAATCGCGAGTTGTTAGGAGAATAATCAGCTTCATGATTGTACTTTCGATCTGGAGATTCTAGAATAGTCACATCAATTCGAGCAGCTCCAAGGCCATTCGTCCGGTTATTCTGGCTCCTTAAAGGTTTTTTCGTCGTGATCTCTGTTGACGATATGATTGGAGTGGTAGATACAATTGTAGCTTGAGAAGCCACTCGAGTGCTCACCACATCGCTTGAACCACTTGATGTTGTTGATTGTACTGGTGGTTCTTTGTTTTCATGAATATTGTTGGTCAAAATGGTGTTGTTTCTCCCTCTATTATGATTCTTCTTCCTTCGAGGTCTCTCTTCCTCCTCCACGCGAGTCTCCGTTTCTTTATTTATTTTTTGTCTTCGCGATGAGTTTTTAGTTTTGAGAGGTACCGAGGCTACGGTAGTAACGTTTGGAGTTCCATGGGTTGTTTTTTTACTCGACGAAGCCTCAGGAACTTGAGTAGTGGTTTTAATCTCATAAATATCACTTTCGCTATTAAATTGAAGAGATGAAGGAGTCACCGTAGTCTGACTCATCTCGTGTTTCTTGTGATGACGATTCGTATGATTTCTCCCATGATGATGCACATGATGATTATGGTAATGGTGCTTGTGCAATGTATCATTAGCTTCATCATTTTCATTAGTATCTATTACGAGTGGGCGTTTCATCATGAGATGTCGTCTGATCTCCTTTAAACTCTCCAACTGTATTCGCATTTCTTTGATCTGTTGCTCGATTTCTCGGCGTGAAATTCTCCACTCGTTTGGATCTTGATAGATTGATTGAGTACAATTGACACCACCACTAGCTGATATCAAACATTTTGGCAGCATTTTTGAAGTGTTTGATTGACGTGCTTGACTCTCTTTAAGGCCATCAAGTTCTTCCTCAATGCTCTCCATTATTTTCGTTACATGCTCAATGGTATCTTTTTTCATAACATTTCTACGCACCCTTTTATGTCGCCTCATCAAATCATCGATGTTCAATGTTCCTTTTACAGCCTTCCTCAAAGTCAGATCGAAATCGTATGCATTGTACCCAAGTGCGTCTAAATCATCATTGCTGCTGTAATTATCATTCCAAATTGAGGAATTCCGTGGACTTTGATGTTGTATCATGTGGCGTGTCCATTCGTGCTGAAAATCATCAGAGAGAATTTCCAATTCCTGCTTGAATTGCTCATCATCCTCCTCATCAATTGCTCGCCTATCTCTAGTATCTTCTAAAAACTCATCATCTTCATTATCGATACTTCGTTTTCCTCGTTTGAAGAAGCTGTCGTTATCCTCGTAAATAGCAGCATGATTGTCTCTAGTGTATGGCATTTTTTGTCCATCGTAATCATTAGATTCTAGTCGCGTATAGACGACACCGTTTGGTGTAAAACAGGCACACTTTTTTGTTGATTTGTGGATGGGTATTGTTGGCAGTGGTGTATATCTGCACTTGTGACGACGCCAACGGTTCCCCTCTCTTTCACATCGCCAGACTTGTCCTGGTATACAGTTAGCCTGTAACTCTGGCCTCGAGCACTCGAAGGCCAAACGCTCGTGCTTTGTACTCAATCCAGATTCAGAAAATGGATTAACACCATTGTCCAGACGATCTTCATTATCATTCACCAGTGAATCCTCAAACTCCTCGTCATTGTCCGATATATCCTGATCACTGCCCGTGTCATTCTCCAGATTCCTATCGCTTACGAATGCAGATTCAGTGCGTGCAGTCTCTCCAGTATTTGTATTCACTTGATTCTTCGTTAATGTTGTATTTTGTCGTTTCGCCTCACGTAATTTAGCTTCTGCTATTGATTCCGGCGTCTCTCGACGACCTGATGACTCGATAAGGAATGTGTCCGGCCATTTGAACTTTGTTCTTCTTCCGTGTTTACTGCGAAAATTATTATGTAACTATATTTTTCATACAAAAAAAATAGATTGTAGGAATTTCGTTATTTTTTTTTGTTTCTCTCTTTTTTTTTTAATCATTTGTACAGCCACAATCAAGTCTGTCGAATGTCGTTCTTGAAGCACAGAATAATGATCGAAAATGATCAATACATATACAATATATTGCCAAAAATCATGTAATTATTATCAGATTGATTGTCAAAATTTTTGGTATGTAATTAAAAAAAAATGGGCAACAAATGACATTTGCACTAACAAAATCAGTATGATTTCAGTTTATCAAATAATTCTGTGGAAAATTCATAGGTTTAAAAAAAAGGATGACATATTCAATTAACCACCGGTAATTAAATAAAAATTGGGCCTTTTTGGTTGTAAATAGATTTTAAATCTTCGTACTGTTTGACAATTTGGAAATGGAGTGGTTTTTATGAAAAATTCTAATGGAATTGAATTCCATAGCGAACCTATTAACAATTGTTATTTTATAAAGACATACTTGAGAAACAATTTCTTGAAGGATCGCCCATCCATCTGCAAAGGTGTCTCAACTCCAGCTATATCAAGAAAGGTTGGCGCCAGATCAATATTCAGTACAATGTCATCAATCCTAAAATCAAAAAATTAAATAAATTAATGTTTAACAGAGAACGTTAGTTCAATGAAAATAAAGTGAATGTTCACGTCAATGAACGTGAAATGAGAGCGTTAAAAATAGATGTTGCGTTTGGGGAACACACGTCGGATTTTACCAATTAGGAAAGTTGAGCTCGGGGAGAGCAGTTATCCCGTGGGATGAAGTAGATGAGGGTAAAGCCTGCAAATTCTATAGAGGGGGGTAACATGAAGGTGGAGATGAGACGAGATGTGAGGGAGGCACAGAGTTGATTTTGGGACGTCGTAGGCACGCCCGTACCTCTCAGACTCCCTTTCCACTCTCTTTCTCTCTCTCCTCTCACTCGTCAGGCAGCTGGCAAATTAATTTAGCTAAATTTAACTGCCAGCCTCCGACGAGCAAGTGACGTCCGTGCATTGAAACTAATGTTTTTTTTTATTAACAATTCCATTAAAACTTACACTGAACCGGGAGCGATCCCGGGTCCCCGAATAAGGCATGGCACTCGCACGTCAAATTCGAATGGAAAACTTTTCCCTTTAATCAAACCAAATTGCCCAAGATGGTATCCATGGTCTGATGTGTAAATTATGTAGGTATTGTCTAATTCTCCGAGATCCTTCAGTTCCTGATAAATCTAAAAATAATTGAAAATCATTAATTTATTATTTTCTTCGGTAACGAAATGGTTGACACTTTTTTAATGTTGAAGAGAGAATTATAATTTAAGAATGTTCAGACCTCTTTTAACTAAAATTATCGGTTTTTTGAGTATTTTTATTTATTTTTAACAATTTGTTGATCAGAGTTACGCGAAAAAATAGACTGCTTGCGTATTACATCATTGTTTAATAAATATAATATAAATAAATTTCCAAAATATTGTCGTCGTGAAATAATTATCCTGCGGTTTTTCTAAACTTTTCAAAAATTCATAAAAATTTAGAAGAACAACAGTAGAATTGTTGGACGCTCTTGAAACGTCATGAGTGAGTCATGAAATAATGAGACAATGTAAAATCGGTTTTTTTGCGGGCCAATCCGATCAACAATTTGTTAGTAAACTAAAAAAACCGGTAATTTTAGTCAAAAAGAGGGAGAATATCTTCTATTATTTTTTGGTTACGAATATTATGTTCTGTGAATCATTTCTGTGCCGCGAAGCGTTATAATTGATTTTTTTTTACACTAACAAAGTTTATGTTATCGTAGAAAGCCGAACAAGCGGTATATGTCATACAATAAATAATTAAATATCTTCAACTTCCGGATCAACATTTATATAGAATTACGCAATCCACTATCCACTACATAAAAATTACAAAAAAAATTGTCTTTGAAATACTGATAGAAAGTAGACAATTCAGAATAAACAAATTCCCAATAACATTAATACGGTCATCTGCCCGAAGATACACGATATGACGTAAATACCGGATTCTGAGTTTCCGGAATAATTTCGAGGAATCCAACACCATCCAATAAATTTTGAGAAATGAAATGGAAAGAAAAGTAATAAACCTACCCGTTCCACAGCACTATCAACACTCTGTAACGTCTGCAGCCTCTTAGTCATCAATAAATCAGTAAATTGTTTATGAATAGGTTGCATTTTCTGGGTAACTTGAAGAATCCACTGTTTGTCCGGATTGGGCGCATAATCATAAGCCGGAGTGCTACATAACAAAAAAAAAAGCATTCCATCATTGATTGACTGATCTCAATTGAAATATCATGAGGGTAGAGAGATGCTGATAAAAAGAACAAAGAAACTCAGACAAAAGCCCTGGGTCTAGACTGCGGTCGTGTGAAGAATATCTCGTTTTTTTTTTATCCAGCTTTTGACGTGAGAGTTTTAGTGCTCTCCATCATACCACTGTTCAAAACGTGTCAGACAAGTTCCCTTTTTGTCTACCTACTGTCAGGTCGTTTCTCTTTTTCTTATTACGAAAGAACAACAACGGACTCTTCCCTCCTTTTCCCATTTTTCATGCAAAGATGAGTTGACTGTTATGTGTGAAAAACTAACAAAAAGATTTTTTTAAAAATGAAGTAGAATAAAGGAGAAAGAGGGAATGAGAGGGAGAGAGAGAGGGATGAAGGGAGAATCAAAATAGACTCACTGATGCGTTGTGACGTTGAAGAAAAGATTGGAGAACTGGGGTGCAGAGTCTTCCGGACCATGAGGTGCTGGGAAACTCGCAACCAGCATCACCGGTTTACGGGCAAAGTTGTGCTTACTCTGGCGTAAAAATGCTACGCTGTCATTGGCTATCAGATCCGGGTAATAGTCCTTGCTGTATTCGAAACCGTGCTTTATCTTTTTTCCGTTCATATTGACACTGTAGTTGTAGTATCTCGAGTTCATTATTAAGCCACCCCATTCACGCCATCCAGGTGGTATGTATGAGCCATTATACTTGTTGAGATATTTTCCGAAGTATCCTAATAAACATTGAAACATTTCATTACAAACAAGTATATCAGAAAACAGACAGATGTACAATGCGATGACCATGTGAAGCAATTGAGGAATGATAAGAATATTTTCATCCACTAATTCTCATGAAATATGAAATATAAAGCTTTATTGTGTTGAGAAAAGAAATTTAAGGAATACATAAAATGCATTTATAAGTATTGGATAGTTTAACGAGCTTTCCGAGAAAAGTATAACTTTGCTGTTGGTGTACCATAAGAAAGAAAATATGACTTCGCACCGAAAGTTTCTTCTTTCTAATAAAAATGAAGTAACGAGACATTTCTCATATAACGAGCTGCATCTGAAATGTGCCTACCCCCAATGAATTTTTATCACGTTCCTCTCAGCTTTTTCTCGCTCATCTCCCTCTGGCCAATTTGCAAACTTAAACGTGCTCTCATTATTCCTCAATTTGTCTCGCTTAACTACTTGAAAAAAAGCACGACTTTTGACGCCTCGATACAACAGTGCCTCTTGTACGAGTTCAAGAGGCTTGACAAGCAGTGAGGAGAAAAAAAATGTCATAAAAGAGATGATGATGGAGAGAGAGGAAAAGGAAAGCAGAGGGTAGATAGATAAAAGTTTTTTTTTTTATCAACCTGTACGATATCCAGCATTACTGAGGTAAGTTGCGAACGAATGGGGCTCGTGATCACGCTGCCATTGGGGGCTACTACAGTTGTCATTGTTAGTGAATACCTCGTGATTATGTACGTAACGACCTGTGAGGAGTGAACTTCTGCTGGGACAGCACATTGGTGTTGTTACGTAGGCGTGACGGAGTTCAGCACCTTCGTCTCGTATTCGACGCAGGGTATTCGGCATGAAGTTGAGCGAACCTGGTGGAATAAATTCATCCTCAACAAAATATATTTAAAAAATCAACCTATTATTATTAAATATTAAATAAAGCCTGTTTTGAATTGCACATATTTTAGGTAATTTTGACAGGTCAGGAGTTATTACTGATATATTCTCATTTTTCATGTTTTATTTTGGAAATTTTTGGGGAATCGTTCAGTGAATTGATCTGGAAAATATCGCTTTAAGGTTTTATCATTATTCAATGACTCATAAATTTTTGCAAACGTTTCGTGAGAACCTAGAAAAATTATTCTACGGTTAAACACGAGAAAAATTTCCAAGAAAAATTCGAGTGCCGGTGGTGGAAAATGAAAATCAACCGAGTATGAAAAATTCTAGTCCCGTTCGAATAGAATTTTGCGGTCTTTCTAAGAAAAATTCTGAGAATTGGAGAGTTAAGAAAATTGGCAACTGATAAAGATTCACGTAACGGTACGAAGTTTTAGAAGACTTCGTGAGCCAGTGAATAATAATAAAAAAAGGTACATTTTTGCACGTCAATTTTATCAACCATTCTTCAGAAATTTGTAAAGAACCTGAAAGATGAGACGATTTCGTCGAAAGGATATGAAAATTCAGTCGCGCCCTATTGGAATGTTTTAAACTAATTTTTCGACTTTTGTTACTTGAGTGGTTTCTAGAGAGAATGTCAAGTGATTATCCGTACAGTAGCAATTTTCTACGGCCAATTTTGTTTACTTGTGCAGATAATTATTAGTTGTTGAGATGATTCGCTTTTTAGTGTGGAATGAAAAAGTAGCTTTTTATGGTGAGACTAAAGATAGTAGTTTGATCTTTAAAGATGTTCTGCCCCCTTTCAGCCAAAACCATCCATTTTTTGAATTTTCTGACAAATTGTTAATCGGATTGACGCGAAACGATGTTTTCCATTTTATTATTATTGTATCATAACTCCTAAAATGTCCTGATAGTGCAATAATTTCCCTGTGGCATTCCCGAACTCTTCAAGAAGTCATTTCATACTTTAGGAAACTCACAGGAAAATTATTGCACGCGCAAGAAACTTTTTGAGTCATAAAATAATTTAATAATTATAAAACACAAAAACTTTATATTTTTGTATATATTTTTTGTATATATTTTTTGTATATATTTTTTGTATATTTTTTGTATATTTTTTGTCCTCCAGATGTGGACCAGTCTTTTACCCAAAATCCACGTTTTTTAATTTTTCCTCAAATTATCGCTGGGATTAACATGAAAAAATATAATGTTTTCGCGTTTTGTAATGATTGAATAGCTCGCAAAATTTCTTACTGTTGCGACTATTTTCCTGCGTTTTCTTTCTAATTTAAAAATTCTTCTTGAAAGTTCCAAAAGAACGCAGAAAATTTTTCGCCCCACCGTGAGACTTCATGACTCATTAAATAATGACAAAACGCAAAAGCGTCACATATTTTCACGCCAATCCCATCATAACCCTGGGAGACAACTGAAAGAAACGTGAATTTTGGCAAGACCGATTTAGAATCATTAAATCAAACGAAAAAAAATGCTTGATTGCTCTTTCAACCATAATCTCATTCGCGTAATATAATATAAAATAAAATAATTATATAAATAAAAAAAATATACTTTTCCCCCTATTTTCCATTTGACGTCGACATGAATAATCTTTCGAACCTGATCTTTAGTATAAATTTAATGTAATTACCTGATAAATAAATATATACAAACCTGGAATATCAATTGTATTGCGGGAACTACTCAAATGTCTATAAAAAAATAATAAAGACAAAGAGGAAAAATTGTTGCAGAGGGGTAAAGAGACATATTGATTTAAAGGGATCTGCCAAGTTTACAGAAACAATAAAAAAATACGCGGTTTACCATCGGTAACATTCGGCGGACCATTTCGATTCTAGATTGTTATTGGCTGTTAAATGAATTCCTGTCCGCCATCATGGTTCCTGGTAAACTATGTGTTTTTAATTATTTCTCTGTAAAATTGACAGATTCCTTTAAATCAATATCGCTCTTTACCCCCCTGTCACTATTATTCCTTTTTCCTTTTATTATCTTCTCATAACCATTGGAGTGGCTCTCGCAACACAAATATGATTCCCGATTTTAATATATTTTAGGATAACAAGATGGAATTTAAACGAAAGATCACGTTCGATAGATTGTAGATGCGGGCTTTAAGGATGTTCCACACCCATATCTATCCAAAATTCACGTTTTTTAATTTTTAGTAAATTATCGATGGAATTGATGTACAAAAATATAACGTTTTTGCGTGTTGTCATTATTTAACGGCTCACGAAGTTCAGTGATGGTACCATAATTTTCATGCATTTCCTCCAC
Source organism: Fopius arisanus (assembly GCF_000806365.1). Taxonomy (NCBI): domain Eukaryota; kingdom Metazoa; phylum Arthropoda; class Insecta; order Hymenoptera; family Braconidae; genus Fopius; species Fopius arisanus. Next base: position 608,754 of record NW_011887800.1, on the reverse strand, counting down.
AGTTTCGTGATTCTTCTCAAAAGTCTAGAAAAAACGCAGAAAAATGTTCGAACCACCTTGAAACTTCGTGGGTAATTAAACAATAACAAAACGAAAAAGCAATATTTTTTTACGTCAATCATGGTAAGTTTGCCAAAAAGAAATTTGAAAAAACGTTAATTTTGGCTATAGAACCAAATTATGGGTGTAGAACACCCTCAAATTCGTTAGATGATTCAACAGATAGAAAATGTCATACAGACAAATAAAAAATAATGTATGATGTGAGGATTGAAGGAGATAGTAGAATTTGATGAGAATTTTTGGAGATAGATTTTTTATGAATAATAGCTGTACCAAGTTCAACATCCTGATCATCAGTGAGAATCAAGACGATATTGGGCTTGCGTTCTCGTGCTGTCGATTGATAGACCGGCAAATACGGTGAATTAGCTTGCTGCTGATTATTGTAATTTCCTTTATACCCACGATGACGTTGACCGAGAAAAACATCATCGTTTGATAAATCGTCGCGTTTACCATATGTGATGACGAAGAGTGAAATAATCCAGATAGCTTCGACGAGCCACATCTCGGGTTATCCTTGCACTCGCCTTTGGACAGTCGTCTGCTCTAAATTTCACCGGTTCGCATCATCATGTCACCACCAATCCTCTAAAGACAGAGAAAATATTCAGAGGAAGAGATATCTCAACTGCCCAATCGAAGTCAAACTTGCCACATGTTCCCTCAAATTCAGGGCTAAAAAAATCCTTCATTTTTCTCCTTTTCTTTAATTAAAAAACTCACGTAATATTTTGTGTCGCCGTTTTATTTTGCCAATATATCATATAATATAATAATACCTTTTTCAAAGAAATGAAATATCTAAGGAAAAAATAGATAAATGATAAAAATATACATGAACCATTATATTAAAATTGAACTTTTAAATTAAAAAATTGGAAACTAAAATATTTTTTTTTTTAATCAAAACGTGCACTCCTTTTTTCGGATGTGTATTTTCAAAGATAGCAGTGACATGAAGAATATCACGGAAATTAAGTGATTTGCAATAATTGAGAGTACGAATGGAAAATAAAAAAATAGCATCCACATTCTCGTCAAACGAATCCAAATAAGCCAAATGAATTGAATGTGTAAAGAGTTTGCACATTGTACACATGTATAGGGGTACATGTCGTTGGGAAAATAAATAAAAAATCCTTCAACATTGAAGTGGAAAAAAAAAAGGCGAAATAAGAATGAAACAGGTAAAGAGACGTCTTACAACGGAGAAACGATAAAAAGAGATGGACGAACCGGTCGACTCGCCAGGATGAACTAACGTGGAGAATGAAAAGAAAATAAAAGAGAGAAAAAACGGGAGAAAGACAGCCGGGTGAGAGGCGCAAAACGTCTCTCACGAGACGAGCCATTGCAACCTGCATTCCATGTGCTTTATCCTCCTCCAACATACTTTATTGATTGAAACAAATGATTCAACAGAAACTTCAATCGATAGGATCAACGATCGATGCACTTCCCACGATTTATAACTAGTAATCAATACGTATGCAATTGAATTTTAGCGGGCACATACGCTAATATAATAACATATTGTTCCCACGGTTTCATTAAGGAGTTATTGCAGATATCTTCCCATTTTTCATGTTTTTTGGAAAATTTTTTGGGAAACTCTGGATCACATCGACGCGTCAAAATATACCGGTTTTTTGGTTTTATCGTTATTTAATCACTCGCAAATTTTCACAGTCGCGCGTGTATTTTTATAAATTTCTGGGAATGTTTTGGGGATTTTTGCAAAAGTTTAATGAGAACCTAGGAGAATTCTTCCAGAATAATGAATTTTTGTGCGCCATTGAATAATAATAAAACCTGAAACTGTATATTTTTGGACGTCAATTTGATCAATTGTTTTGCAGAAACTTGTAAAGAACTTGAGAAATGAGAAGATACCAGCAATCTTCTCATTCTCATATTTTTTATAAATTTTTGGAAACCCTCACATCCTCTCACGTCAGATTGACATTAAAAATGCATTTCATTATTAAATTTAACTAAAAATTTAATGAAACTAAATTTTTGGCAAAGAGAATTTTGCTGAGAGCGTAGAATACTTCCATGTTAATGAATCTTCGTGAGACATGAAAGAACGACGAAACCTAAAATCAGTATAATGTTTCACGTCAATTTCACCGAGTGTTTCTCAGAAATTAGCAAAAAAACTTGAAAAATGAGAAGATATCGGCAATAAATCCATAGTGCGCCACATGATCGGTTGGGACCTTCAGGAATACATATTTGATACTCGATAATGCAATATGAAAAGTGTCGGTCACTTTCAATAACTACTCAAGTAGGACTTAATAGTTTGGCGTTGAAATTTCAGTAGTGCCGATCGAATGATGGTAGAACGAAGATAATGAAATCTGATTTATGCGCTGAGATTATGTTGGCGCGGCTTATCGTTGTGGGGGGACCAGAGAGCGCACATGAAAAATCGATGAAACGAAACGATGTGTGTCCTGGAAATGCCACGGTAGCCTGGCACCGTACCCGCTTTTATATAAAACGCAATTCAGTCCATGAGGTCCATTTTTTAACGAACCATGTACTAAACTATGCGGGTGTTTCATCGGTTATTCAATCGGCTTTCCACTTGCGCTCCATCCCCCAACCACCGATCCCCAATGAAAAACTAAAAACAAAAAAGAAAAACAAACCAAAAACAATAAAAAATAAAACTACAATGACTATCTACAGAATAAAACGACACAGACGAGCCGATTGTCCGAGCGATATCGATTATTCACCTTTTATACACATTTCAATATAATCCGCATTGTTTCTGCACAAAGCATTTGTTTCAATTTTAAACTAAATACATAAAATAACAATTCAACTCACCTGATAAATTTTTCAATTTTGTTGTATAAAAATGAATAAATTAACGATGTCCTTAAAGATAGTAACATGAGTAATTGAACAACACTTGCACTTTTAAAATATAAATATGAAAATCATTCATACCTGTGACTGAACAAATGAATGATTCTCATTGGTTAATTGAAATAATGTTTTGAAGAAGTTTATCCGCATGAGATGGAGTTTAAAATAGGACCCTCTGACAATTGCATTTGATTTGAGAGTACACGTGGAATGAGCGTGCCGCACTATATGTATATTCTACCTGGAGGAGGCTAGTCACTGAAAACTGGGAGAAAAGGCTGATGGACCGGTGGAAAGCGACCTCGTCGGCGGTCGCTACTAAACTGAAGAGTCAAGACCGAGTCGTGTAGAGTTATAGAGCGAGAACAGAAAATTCAACTCTCAACTTCCAGAGAACTGCTATGCGCCGCTTGCGCCTTTCCTCCTCTCTCTTACTCCCTCACTCACCCTCTCCTTACTCTCTCACTCTTTCACCTTTTTCAAGCCTCACCTCCAAACATCTGCCCATTTTACACAAATTGTACACACTTATTACACATACTCTTTTTTCACTTCAACACCTGCAATTATCCTCCGACATAACTTCAAATTTTTTTAACGTAAACATCTTTTCATTGAAAATTCAAACGAGTTGATTAATTGATAATAAATTAACAATGTTATGTCCAGTGGATGTTCGGTTCAATATTCTGTCATTATTGCATATTTTGGAATTTCAATTAATTTCTATTCTTTGCTCCTATCTTATTTTTTCAAATTATTTTTCAGGTCCGCTAAATCGTAATTCGTAAAAATTCGCGAACGGTTTTTTTTGTACGATGGTAATCGGGATATAATCAAGATGTAAACTGAATTCAACTGGGATTATATTGAGAATGAATGAATGTATGAGATTCATCAATTAGAATGATAATAGTGAAATAGATTTTTCTATTCGATTTTTCGTTTTATGGAAAAATCGGCAGACGCTGTGATGTCAGTTAATGGATAGTAGTTCTGTTTTAATTATCTCTCCGCTTAATCAAGAGTTCATCAGAATGAACTCATTACGATCTGACTAAAAAAAATACTTCAAAAGAAATTGTTGTAATCGCATGAATGAATGACGTGTATCCCTCCCAAGTTTTCAAACTATAATTAAACACATTTCAGTAAATTGTTGAGAAATCGTTGAAAAATCGATTTTTAAAACATTAATAGTTCATAAAGTGTGTGATAAATTTTATTTCAATTAATATTGATGAACAGAACTCATTGAAGTATAGTCGATGAAAAATTGGTGAATTCCCTAGACTCTTGAGCCTATGTACACAAGACTTTTGGAAAGTACATACATACATACGTACATGGATACATGCTAATAGCATTTCAATTATTTAAGGTATTTGAGTTTTACAAAACGTGGAAAATCAAATTTGAACAAATACAAATTTTCTATTGGGAAGAAAAAAAACGAAATACTTTTTTTGCGATTGGAAAAATTTCGTGTCAAAGTTTCATTAGAATGTATAGAGAACGGAAGGAAGGGTATTCTTTTATAGCATGAGATAAGGAATCGATGGGAGTTTTGTCCGAGGGAAAATTTCACCCCGGGGACAATGAATATGCAAAGAATAAATGGTCTTATCGTTCTACAGAATGAAATGAGTGAAATTTTTAAAGAAACTTTTGACGATTAAGTAGATTGAACGGACGATATTACGATTTACGTACACTCACGAAATTTTAATAAGTTGAGGCGAATTGAAGCGAGGAGATCATGCAACTGTGTCAAGTAGCTGTGGATATTTCACTCGACCTTAGGGAACTTACGTATTGTGCAAACCCGTGGGTTTTTTATGCGAATGATGAGAAAATGAGGAATAATTGTGAGTGATAAATAATGAAGTAATTGCAAAAAAAGAAATGTAATGACAAAAATGGAAGATTTCAAAAAGGAAGATTTAATAAAGCTTTATAAAATTAATAAAAGTTGTTGTAAAATCTAAAATACTGATTTTTTACGATCTTATTCTGGATTTTTAACTCTTTGATTATCGAAATTGAATTTGGGTTCTACGTTCAATTTTATGAAACGAGGTAGTTTTATTTTGCTTTCCCCAGATGAAAAAACAACTAAGTTTTTAATCTCTAAATCACTAGTTCTCCAAAAAATGCACAATTTTTTTTTTTTTAAAAAGTCGCGGAGAGAAGTTCTTTCGATTTTTTTTTCTATGCAAACACTAGTTTCTCACATGAATATTCAGTAAAAATTGCTCTTCCAAGGGGGAACAGTTGCAATTATTCAAATCCTTAAATGTTTCAATTAAAAAACCATAAATTCATTTGTTGTACATTGAGAACAAGTAAAGTCAACGATTTCTAGGATAAATGAGAAATTGTGGTGGTAAAACCGTCCCGGATGACACGATTACACTCACTGAGAGAGACGACCACGCGCCCTGTCATACAGCCCACGCGCTTCACCCATTACCGCTAATTATCTCTTTAGATAAATCCAAAACGATTTTCATATTTACCATATAACATACTATCTATTCTCTCCAGCATATTATTTACAATGAATTACAATGAAAAATAGGATGGACGCAGGTAAACATATTCAGTCATGAAACTCACTCATCAAAACGATGCAATTACTTTGTTAGTCTTTTGGCACTATTTTCCCACATCTCTTGACATCCATGTCGTTTTTTCCAACAATTTATAATTGTTCTACAATGTCATGATCATTAACGTATGGAATTCTCACAACATCTCCCTGCGAATGTTTTGTTTTTTTCAATTCTTTTTCGAAGTACGATATAGTTTTTGTGAGACCCTCAGTTAGAGACACCTTTGGCTCCCAATTGAGAAATCTCTTCGCTCGACTTATGTTGGGTCGCCTTCTCTGAGGATCATCTTCCACTGCTGCCAATTCGATTATTTTGCTAGTTCCTCCCACTAAATTTTTTATGATGATTGCAAATTCTGAAATGTCATTTATTCATTAATAGATTTACGGCTGCAATAAAAGAGAATCGAGTGAAAAATATATCCTTAGGGTCTTCGCCACGAATATTCAGAAATATTGAGAAGGAATTAATAATGGAGTTCAAACTGAATTTGTAAGGAAAGGAAAAAGACATACAAGCAAGACGAGTAAAAAAAACATCTTATTTTATGAATAATAATGTGAATGCTGAGAAAAGTGAAATATCACTGACTCTCCTCTATTAGGATTAACTTCCACAAGATAATATTATAGTACCTTCGATTGTATGCTCGACTGGATTGCCGAGATTAATCGGTTGAGTATAATTCGAGGACATCAATGCAACCAAGCCGTCTACTAAATCGGAGACATACTGAAATGACCTTGTCTGCTTCCCATTACCGTAAATAGTGATAGAATCGTTCTGAAGTGCTTGCAAAATAAAATTGGATACCACTCTTCCATCATTCATATGCATTCTCGGTCCAAATGTGTTAAAAATCCTTGCGACTCGCACGTCCACGCCTTCTTGTCGCATATAAGAATAACTTAGGGTCTCAGCAACACGTTTACCTTCGTCGTAACATGCCCGGGGCCCTGTTAATTTATCATTCCACATTTTTATCCAATCCTGAATTTTCAGCGTTATATTGTCCTCATTCGAGTGATTTTAACCGCTATTTCATTTACGTACCGATAGGATTCACATGACCCCAATAAGTTTCTGATTGTGGATGCTCCATTGGATCTCCATACACCTCGGAAGTACTTGCGATCAAAACTCTTGCGCCAACTCGTTTTGCAAGACCTAACAATTTATTATTTATTATTTACTGCAGGACAGGATTGAAATATAAAAAAATAAAATAAATTATTATAGATATTCTTTCGGGTTGTCTTTTCTGCTGTAAAAATCAAAGCATAAATACCTAGCATGTTAATAGTTCCAATGGTATTAGTCTTCAATGTCTTAACCGGATTGAGCATGTAGTGCGGTGGACTAGCAGGACTTGCCAGATGATAAATTTCATCCACCTCAAGATAAAGTGGTCTCACAATGTCATGATGAACCAACTCGAAATTCTCATGTCCATCCCAATGCTCGACATTTCGTTTTCTTCCGGTGAAGAAATTATCCGCTACTATGACCTCGTGTCCTTCAAGCATCAGACGGTCCACCAAATGGGAACCAACAAATCCAGCACCACCAGTAACCAATATCCTCTTACGATTTTTGTAATTGAGAAATTTCACCGTTGGAAAGTTTTTCGGTATTCTGTTATTGACTTTAGCCTCTATGTTACGCAATTTTTCGTCCAATTGTTGGATTTTTTTGTTAGCCTCAGCGAGATCGTTCACTTGATTTTTTACAATGGAGGAGTCCTCGTAATTCTCTAGACTTTCCTGCAGAGGCCGGTCTTCATTGTTTGGTATTAATCTGCTGCGAATATTTCCACGCCGCCCATTTTCCATTTTTACAACAGTCTCGTAGAATCCGAAAACTGAAATATCCCAATTATTTCTTTTATCATTTTTTCATAGTAATCCGTGGGATCTTTGACTTTACAACTAACTGTCATCCATTAGTCTTTTAATTCTCGAAGTTCGGTCTTCATATAACTAATTAATGTTTAGGAGAATCATCATTATTATTATTGTTATTAATGATTAATCTTCTGGTCTGTCGACGAGCTAAATTTACGATTTCAACAAACAATCCATTAAAACTCAGGTGTTATCTTTTGTACATTAATAATTTCTCTTCAGGCTAAGTCATTTTAATTTTTTTATTATTTTTTATTGCTCTAGAAATGCGCACTGGTTATTATCTTACGGACTATAATATATAGGACGTTGAATTTTAATATTACAATCTTTCAGAAACTTATCAATTTGACAGGTAAATTTAATGAGCGCAATATAGTTGATATGAAGTGGGAATATTCAACATTTCAACACCCAGGATAGTTTTAAATGTTTAAAGTTTAGTTAACAAATTGTGGGAAGTTCTTCAATGCGGATAAACATTAATGGCCGATCCTCTCTGATTTTATTCGATAATATTTCAATTACATTAATGCTGTTCCCAACGATGAAATATCACCGTCAATGATAACTTAGAATATTGTTGGATATAATTTTACTTGCGACTGTCACATAAGGATGAGCGAGATACGTCGAGGATTAGAAAAGGTCACTAGTGAAATTGTCCATGACCATAACTTTACGTGAATTATCCTCATGCAGCAATTGGACGCAATTGCTGGAAACATATAATCTAATGACCCTTCTTTAGAGTCGTACCATTTTTTCAATGGGTTAAACGTGAATTTTTATTGCCGTTGAAATAATTTCAGTGGCTTTCGTCAATTTTCTCCAGAGGAGGAGTTATTGTCGATATCTCCTGATTTTTTATTGCTTTTTGGGAACCCTGGATCAGATTGACGTGGAAAAATATATAAAATACATAATTTTAACATTATTCAATGACTCACAGATTTTGGGTAGGTAGAAGAAATACACCAGAAAAAAATAGCCCACGCATTCAAAACGTGTTAAAACCCACCCAACTTAATAGACCATAGGAAAATTAACATTGGTCTATTTATTTTGTGGTCTATTTCTTCAGAGATTCCAAATTTTCATAGTCGCGCATCTATCTTCTGAAATTTTCAAGTCAAGTTTTGGGATTTCTTGCAAAAATTCACTGGAACAATCCGGAAAATTTCACTGGAAAATTCTTCCGAGGTGATAGAACTCCATGAGATATTGAACAATAATAAAAATTGAAAATGGTATATTTTTTCACGTCAATTTTATCATCCACTTCTCAGAAGTTTATAAAAAACTTGAAAAATGTGAAGATAACGTGAATAAATCCTTAATTCCCCCAATATCTTCATAATAATAGATTAGCCAATACATCGATCAACATTACTGTTCATAATTATTCGCTCTTCCGTATGTTAAGTAAACAGGAAGGGATATTGAGGACGTGTGAAAAATAATTAGAGATAAAATAGCAATCTTTTATGAAACAAAACTAAATGGAAATATAAGAAACCTAACGGAAAATAGCAAAATGTTTCTCATTAACTTTTTGTAAATCTCACTTGGTCTACAAAAAAGGTTGTGACAAAACCTGCACTGTCTCACGTTTTCATGTCTCATTGAAAAAATCATAGTTAAAATCAACTTAAACCGGTTTTCTCCTTTGCAATTGAATTAGGTGAGACTGTCTATCCTGACTATCAGAACGAGGGTAAAGATATGATCTTGTAAATTAAATATTTCAATTTGAAACATTTGCAAATATAATTCACGTTTTTAAATAATAATAATAATAATAATAGGGAGTGATTCCGCCACAACAAGGCTAATTATAACGTGAATACGTTGTGATGAAAAAACGTCACAGTATACCTTAATTAATGAAATGACATTTTATCAGGATACTTTAACCTTTTAAATGACTTTATCATATGTTAAATCTGTTATCAGTTGACAGTTGCTTGCAAAACAAAAATTGAATCAATACCGTTCTGATCTTCTCAATGTTTCAACAAAATAAGAGTTAAGATTTTGACGTAATGGCTTACATATTTCATTTGAAGAGTTCTAAATTCCGTTTTTTCATTAAAACGAAGATATAAATATTTCAGAATCGTAAGTTTGTTAACTTGTAGTTTGAAAAATGAGTCTATCGTGGCACCCGTGATAATTAATGAGAATTTTTCCTCTCTTTTATGAACTATTTCATATTTATTATCCTAGTAGCTATCTAGAAAAATTCTTATTGATCAAAATAATTAATCCAATTAAATATCCCTTGCGATAAATTGAAACTGTCACAATGTCACATTTAAAAATCGAATCGAATTAAACCTTTAAAACTAAAATACAAATGACTAGTGGACCATCCAGATGTTCAACAAAATAACAAAATACATACAGAGAAAAAAATGAATAAACCGATTATTTATACCAGTACGTTAACCAATGGATTTTATTCAATCATTCGATCATCCAGGGAGCAATAGAATAATTTAAAAAAGATAATCCATTATCAGCTGAGCCTAATTATCAAAGACAGTAATATCAAGCATAACAACTGAAAGCTTGGTGGAAGAAACCCCAAAAATCGGCATCTGTGTCTACGTAATACCAAAAAAATTTGCAAACTCACCGAGCAAAATACACAAAGCGAAGAATCCAATCTGCTTCATCTTCCGCTGTGAGACCAACATCATCACTGCCTTACATGACTACAATTTATCTTCGAAATCACCTTCCCCGATCACCATAATTCCACCAATTTATTTATCCTTACCAGGTGAGACTAGTTTGACCTGCTCAAAACCACATATGACGACATAACCTCAATGAAATCAGCAATTCAATTGCATTCTGAATTGCACAGTCAGTGGTCTAAGAATTGCCCTACAAATTAGACACACTTTCATAAATCATCTCCGTGATACCAGCAAAGCCATTCTATTCCCCCAGAAATAGAAATAAAAACAGTGAAAAAACATTCAAAACATCATCTCCAATGACTTTAACCAAGATTTTCACCATTCTTCTTTTAGTAAACAATTCACTGGATCAATCAATCTAGACATCATCTGTTTATAGCATTCCATGGATAACAATGTTCCTGGGAAATTACAGGAATTGGAGATTCCAGTACAATCCAGCAAATGAAAGTTCCACACAAAAACATTCCACAAATGCCACTCTATTTTTGCATTACTGTCAATTAACTTTGTTTTCATAAATGATCATTTACACTTGCAAATCTACAACATCTGATGTATTTATATGATTGCTTGATTAAATGGTGGCAAATGAGACAAATAAGTCTTATAGAATTTTTCTAATGCTCATGAATTGGACTGATGTATTTTTTTTTCAATCAAGTCATGAACTCGCGCACTCGCGCACTTACAATTCCCAATCGGTTTGTTATCGATAGAGTCAAATGAGAAATATCAGTGTCTCTACAGGTGGATTTTCGAACTGTCAGCCTCATCCTCGACCCCTATGTTCATATATATATAAGGCCGAAACACCACTAAGATAGCGTTTATAACGATTTTCTACCGTCACGGTGCGCGACAGAGGCCACTTCTGGATAAGAAGATACAATAAAAATTTGGAAGTTTTTGAATTTGCATTATGGGGGACGTCGTAGATTGTAATTTTCCCGTATGGGGACTGCTACCCAAGAAAGAAACTGGAGTTAACCAGTATCTCATTAAATATCCGGAATACGATGGTAGAGGTACCGTTATTGCTATCTTCGATTCTGGAGTCGACCCGGGTGCTCCTGGATTACAGGTGATGATTTTTTCTCAATGGCTATTGTCTACAATGTACCACTATGCACTTTGTTTACATGTGATAATATTTATTTATATCTATAGTTTGCAATTTCGCATTAGACTTGATGAATTCGTTGCTTCTGGCGTTTATTCTGCACGTTCTTTGTCTTTTGTGGGTTTTAGTACTATTTTTGATGGATACTTTGTTTTTATATTTTTAGCTGACTAGTGATGGAAAACCAAAGATTATTGCTCGGTTTGACTGCAGTGGGAATGGAGACGTGGATACCAGCACTGTTGTACATTCGGAGGAGGGATACATCATTGGACTCACCGGTCGCAAACTCAAGGTAATATAAACTCTTTTTCCCTTATTCATTATTTTTTTAATTAATTATTCAAATTATATTATCATGTCGTTGTTTTTTTTTTTGAGCAAACCACTCGTTTATACGAAATTCGCCATTTAAGGGCACATTTTATCTTAATATTGTTGAATGTTTTCGTTTAAGCTACCATTCAACTGGAAAAATCCATCTGGTGAATATCATGTTGGAGTTAAAGAGGCTTATCCGCTTTATCCAGCAAAATTGCGTGAAAAAATAATAGCGGAGAGGAAGAAAAAATATTGGGATGATGGCCATAAAGCAGCACTTGCAGAAGCCAGCCGAAAACTTCAGGTTTCATTAATAAAATTATGTCCTCGAAAATCTTGAGATAATAGTGAGAATCGGAGATTGGAAAAAAGTAGAATTTGAAACCAAGTCATCCAAAGATAGGGTGGTTGTGGGGACGTTGACACTAACGTATTGTTAATTAGGACATTGTGTATTTTTATCATCTCAACGCCACGCTATATTTGTCATTGGCAAAGTTTGATTCATTGACAGTTTGAGAATTCAACGATTATGTAATGATTTAAACGTTATCGGTGAAGGATCTACCCAATTTCATGTGGGAATATGTCAAGAAATGTTTTCTTTCTGCAGGAATTCGAGGCGAAAAATCCAAATCCAACTAGTGTTCAGGATAAATTGACGAAAGAAGAATTAGAGGCTCGGGTTGAGGTACTCCTAAATGGCGAGAAGAAGTATAATGACGCAGGACCCACTTACGACTGTGTTGTATACCATGATGGTGACAATTGGAGGTAAATAATTCTCTAGAGTCATTTCATCCCATTGGAGCAAATTAAATTCTCCTTAATAAACGATAATGCTTTATCAAAAGAGCATGCATTGATACATCCGAGGAGGGAAATCTTGAGGCTGGCATTCATCTGGGGGAGTACTCCCTCACTCAGGATTATGCTCCTCTTACCCAGCAAGATCAGTTCAACATTTCTGTCAATATTCATAACAATGGGAATACTCTCGAAATTGTTGGAGTATGCGGTGAGAAAAGATTCATTGAAATTTCCACTATACCCTTCCATCTAATCAGTAGAATTTTTTTTTTCTATCTGAAAAATTAATCTCGATTATAAAACTCTTCATACTTTTGCATGATCATTAGTATAACGACATAATTGAGAACTAATTGGTTAAAATGAAAAAGTATTAGTATTGTTTTGTTATTTATTGATTCGAATAATAAATGTTGCTGGAATTTTTTTTTAATTAGTATCATACAGACTGAAGCATGCATTCTGATTCTCCCACTGATTTATTGAAAAAATGATGCATAATTAGTAACATAATGACGAACCATCCTTTCATTAGCAAGTCACGGGACCCACGTTGCATCAATAGCAGCGGCGAACTTTCCGGAGAACAAAGAATTAAACGGGGTAGCTCCAGGCGCTCAAATAATATCCTTAACAATTGGCGACAACCGTATAGATCCCATGGAGACTGGAACTGGTCTAGTTCGAGCAATGATTTGGATAATGAAAAATAATAAAAAAGTTGATGTGATCAATATGAGTTACGGGGAACAATCACATTGGTCTAACACAGGAAGGATCATCGAGCTGATGAATGAAGTTGTTGACAAATATGGAGTAACTTGGGTCGCGGCTGCTGGCAATTTTGGTCCAGCTTTATGTACCGTTGGTACACCACCAGATATCAATACCATGAACATAATAAGTGTGGGTGCATATGTATCTCCGGATATGATGGTAGCTGAATATTCATTGCGTGAAAAAATGCCAGGTATGCCATACACGTGGTCGTCACGAGGGCCAATGATCGACGGTGGTACTGGTGTTACTGTTTGTGCACCTGGTGGAGCAATAACTAGCGTTCCAAATTTCACCCTTCGACAGAGTCAACTCATGAATGGTACTAGTATGGCGAGTCCACATGTTGCTGGTGCAATAGCCCTCCTTATCTGTGGCTTGCGCGATAAAGCCTGTCCTTTCTCACCTTTCAGCATTAAACGAGCCCTCGAAAATTCAGCGCTATATATAGACTCATTGGACTCATTCGCTCAGGGTTCTGGTTTACTTCAGGTAGAGCGTGCTTTTGAAAATCTCGTGACCAACTGTCAAGCTATTGAGAGAGACGTCAGATTTTCGATAAACTGTGGAACTAATAACTCGAAAGGTATTCACCTGAGGACTGGAGCTATTGATCGACCGAAGGACTGTGCCATAACAGTTGAACCGGTCTTTCTCGATACCGAGAATGTCGATGCATCTCGAAAGATTAATTTCAATCTCAGACTTTCGTTGGTTTGTGATGCCTCCTGGGTACAATTTCCATCGCATTTTGAATTGATGCACATGTCTAGAGCTTTTACTGTGAGAATAGACGCTGTTAAATTAAATGATGGTGTACATGCGACTAATATTCGGGCCTACGATGTCACAAATATTGAAAAAGGCCCAGTGTTTACTATTCCTGTTACTGTCGTTCAGCCCTTGACTATTCCAAAATCAATTAATGTACCAGATCTGCATTACAATCACGTTTTGTTCAAACCGAATACTATTAATCGCCACTTCATTCTCGTACCTGAGGACGCAACGTGGGCCGTTATCAAACTCAAGAGCAATGATAAAGAAAAAACTGGAAGGTTTGCTATACAAGCTGTGCAATTGAAGCCACGAATGGCATCACGAACTCTACAAATCAATAAAATGATTAACATCACTTCACAGTCGGAGACTGTTCAAGGGTTTGCTGTACAGGGAGGTCTGATTGTTGAAGTTGTTGTTGCCAAGTACTGGGCTAATCTCGGCGAAATTTATATTGATTATTCCATTGAGTTCCATGGAATTCATGTGATTGATGGAAATATGACGATGCAATCTGGCGATGGAATTCATCGGATGGAGCTTCGTAGTTCCCTCAGAAATGAGGAAATTGTTCCGAGCATAACACTTAAATCCCTCGTTCAGGTTTTAAGGCCTATTGAAGCGAAAATAGTGCCTCTTGGTGACAGAGATATTGTACCACCTGCACGTCAAATTTACGAGCTACAGTTGACGTATACATTCCACATTGCTAAAGCAACCGAAGTAACACCAAATGCTGCGTTTCTCAGTGATCTTCTGTATGAAAGTGAATATGAAAGCCAACTGTGGATGCTTTATGACTCGAATAAACAGCTTTTGCATTGTGGTGACGCTTTTCCGTGGAAGTACACTATTAAAAAATTGGAGAAAGGAGATTACACCCTCAGAATGCATGTTAGACATGAGAGGAAGGATCTATTGGAAAAGTTGACAGATATGGCTATTCTACTTAATCAGAAACTGGCGAATGTAATTAATTTAGATGTTTATGCCAATCACTCACAGGCCATTATCTCAGGAAAGAAAATGGTCGCTGCTACTGTCCCACCAGGGCATATTCTTCCAGTTTACGTAGCTCCCATGAATAACGAAAATAAGTGAGTATCATTTTTTTTTTTCGAATCTTTCTAAGTATCTAAAATCTGTAATGAAGTGATAGAGCATTATATTCTCATACGCGTTCTTGTATACTCTAATACCAACTCTAGTACCAACCGGCAGTATGAAAATATTTTCTTGACAAAAAAAATCTTTGTATCAGAAAGGTATGAAACGCTCGACCATAAATTATGTGTTCGTCGAAAAAGAAATCTCTCACCTGATTCTTTATGTACTATCTCAAAATATGTTGTACATTCGTGTCAATTCTGGTGAACGTGGACTTCTAGCTAAAGTATCGCAAATTATTTAGGAAGCTTTACCACTTCACTACTTAAGTATACAAGTCAAAGTGTTTAGCATCGCGAAATCAATTATTAATTGAACTATTTTATTTTTGTTTATTATTTACTGCGAAGCAGCTCAGAAAGCAAGTGAGTCGGTTTTACCTACACACGATTGGTTTTGTTTGAGTCTTGCAGATGTTGTGGTTTCACTCGCTTTTGCAAGATGTTCATCCGAGTAATTGAAAACTTTCATTGAGTTTTCAAACCGATCATATCATGCTAAAATGCATGGCTTTTATTTCAAGCTTCAAATGCAACATCTTTTTTTTCTTAACTACATTCATGCAGCAGTGAACATTTTTATAAATAATTTTTCTATACAAATTATTCAGTTTTCGTCGGATATTTGTATAGAACGTATCCAGACGTCGAGTTAGTTCATCTCATTTTACTACTTTGATATTGAAAGAGTATGGAACTGATACTAATCGATATATCGTTTTACTTCAAGAATATCAAAGGGCGCAACACTGGGAACCTATCTCCAGGGCTCAGTGACATTTTGTAAAGATGAGGCACGGAAGAAAGTCGATTGTTACACCTTCAAATACGTATTATCCGAGGTAGCTAAAAAAGTTCCTCAAGCGGTCAAGTCGGATGACGAAAAGGTCAGCAAATGGGACGAGTATCAGGATACACTGAGAGATATGAAATGTACATGGCTGGCAAAATTAGGTAACTCTAGATTTATGCTACATTTTACAAAAAAATGTTGATACAACCTTTTTTTTTTGAACAGCATATGGTATTTTTAATTTCGCGTCAATAGGATAATGACATTTACGACAAATAATGAAAATTGACATGGACTCTCTATCGCCTATAATTTTTCTCGAGAATTGATTTTTACTGAAATTATGTTATGGCCTGAAGGTATACACGTGCTGAGATCTTTTGAAAAAATATAATAGCTTAAGGGCCGGGTGGACTATCTATCGAGCGTCATCTTTTATTTAAATTTTATCTTTTTAACCTAAAATACATAAAAATTTGGGATAAATTTTGAGGTCACGAAAATCACTGGAGTTGGCATAAAAAAATAATGAAAAAAAAGAGGAAAAAATTTTGAAGGGCGCTAAAGAGCGATATTTATGAAAAGGGATTTTCCAGGTTTACAAAAAAATAATGAAAAATATGTAGCATGTATGTCAAGTATTCATCACACAAACCAAACCCTCCACTGAATTGAATGCAGCTACAGGCAATCAAATGCTGCAGATTTTTCATTATTTTTTTGTAAACCTGGAAAATCCCTTTTCATAAATATTGCTCTTTAGCGCCCTTCAAAATTTTTTCCTCTTTTTTTTCATTATTTTTTCATGCCAAATCCAGTGATTTTCGTGACCTCAAAACTTATCCCAAATTTTTATGTATTTTAGGCTAGAAAGATAAAATTTAAACAAAAGATGACGTTCTATAGGTAGTCCACCCGGGCCTTAATTCTTAATTCTTGAAAAATCGAATGATGCGAAAAAATATAGAAAAATTAGTTTGAATTTCTACGAAATTATTATTTAAACAACCGATTTGATTCATGCTTTATTTTTTTTCCCCCAGCTCCATCAATCAGTAAGTTTATTCGTTGGTTGCGAGTATTTTGTGACTAGCTCAGTGTTTTAATCTCCCTCATTACATTCGTCGTTTTCACTCAATCCATTTGTTTCTCCTGATAAAATTTCCAGGAATGATCTAGAATACAAGGATTAAAATATAAATAATTCTTTATCGTATTCCAGAAGCGACGGAGCACGCAACAGCTCTTTACAATGAGCTTCGCACCACTTATCCTGAGCATTTACCCGTCCATACTGCCATGTTGACGTCCCTAGACTCCCCCGAAGCTAGACGAATACTTCCCCATGATGATCTCAGTGAAAGTGCAATAAGTTTCGCCGATCAAATAATCGATGTTGCCGACAAAGTGATTGCTGCTATCGATCAAGAAAAATTATTGGCATTCTACGGTATGAAACATGATCAGAGACCCGATGCCTCTAAAATCAAATCAACGATGGACAAACAAAAGAATCTATTAGTTGAGGCACTCGTTAAAAAGGGCTGTGCTTATTCGAGATTATATATTCACACGCGTAAACGAGGTGAAACTGAAGCTGCTATGCATCTTTCTACGGTAACACAAATTTGGAATGATGTCCAAAAATACGCTGAAGCCACAGATAACAAGGTACTATTTGATTCCCAGTTTCTTCCTATTTTAACTAACAATATCAGCTCTTGCCAAATGGTGTGTCTTCAATCAATTCAATAGCGATGTTGTAAACGAACATAAGTCAATTTTGAATATTGACAATTTTTCAATGAATATCTCGAAATCTAAAGAAGATAGTTACATTTTTATAATAGCCTTTTTTGGAGAACCAATTGAGTGCTACAACAATAGTTATTATAAAAATTCCGCTATCTGCTTTAGATTCAAATATTGCTCGAAAATTCAACTGATAAGTCAACTCATCTCCCTTTATAGCTTCACTACTGACTACAGGGAGACTAAAATTTATATATTCTTTGGAAACATTGCATTTCTTATTTTCATTAAGTTATGACCAATTTAATAATTCACACTATAGAAACCTCCAATAAAAAATTTTTTAATTTAAATTGTGTACACAGAAATCTGCCGAATTTTTCGTAAGAAGCTGAATCATTCGAATTTTCGTAGCTTGAGTCGTTATTTTTAGTGATTGTTACTTTATTCTGTTTTTAAAGGTCCTGATCCTGTCTTTATGGCACGCGCATATTAACAAACACTACGGGCGTTACCTTAAACTCCTGACACGTTACTACGAGGACAAACCACTCAAGGATATCGACGAGAAATTTGTTGAAATCACGAAAACAATAGGTTGGGATCATTGGACGAGGCACATAAGTGGAAGTATACCAACGCGTCATTCTAAGGCGTACAGGCCATTTTGAAATGTGATTCAGTAATATACATCATTAATTTTTTCTAAAAGAGGAAAAAAAACTAACAATAATCTGGATATGAAGAATGTACGTTTCGCTAAGGTGAAACTGCTTTTATTCACGCGATCGGCAACTAAAGAAAATATATATGAATATATATATTTCCGATCATTTCTAGAAGCACTATGCGAGGTTGTGAAATTCACGATTCTTTGAATTTCTACTCAATGAACTATAACAATTGGTCGAATTTACCGGACAACGAGATATCAGTCGAGTGCTCGCTCTTCAAAAATATTTGAAAAACTGCTCTGCGATTTTATAGGAACGCTATGACACTCACCAGGAATTATTTAATTCACCACCAGGAGAGGTTCCACGGCAAACAATCCAAAATGATAAGTGTTTCCATCTTGAAGAGTTCAAATGATTATCGTTCCGTGTGTGTGTCAAGTTGGTTCAAATTATTGGTTTTTTTTAAGATCACATCTTCGACGATGAGCTTACCTCATTAAACTTTGTGCAATTGTTTTATCAATTGTCCTGAAAGTATCATCAACGTTGCAATGATTCTCGAATGATCCTGTGAATTTTTACTCGCAAAAGGCAAATTTTTTAATCAATTTTAACACATTAATACTGATTACCATTTTTGTGAGTGAAATACGTTCACAGGATTCTTTGAATGACTTAACGCTCATGAAATTAGATTTAAAAAATTCTGGATTATTTTTATGAAAATGACTGATTCGAGAAACATCAAAATAATCACCAAATAAAAATGGAAACTTTGGCACTGTTGGTTGTGTTTTTTTTTCACTAGTTGAGCTACTATGTCAGCATGCAAGGTTGAAAAATCGTTGAGAACAGCTTAAACGATTTGAAAAAAATGCTTTACTTTCCTGAAACATCAACAGAAAAATTACCGAAACCATTTTAATCCATGAAATTGATAAGAACGTGGTAAGTAAAAAATATGTTTATTCTCCTCATTCATGTAATGACATCATGTGAGTATCTACAAGGATACCTTATGAACAAAAAATACTATGCAAATTGATGTCAATCACATTGATAACCCTCCCCACTAGTTTCTCTCTCCACTTTGAATGTTTTCGTAATTATGTACTGTAATTACTTATTACTGATACGACGTATTAGTTTGAGAAATCAATTGTGCTTCACCACATCTCACGAATATTCAAGGCCATTTCGACATGTGCAGAATTGATAATTTTCAAATTATAATAATTTTGTACTAAGCTTTCTTTACTCCATGGACTTTACAATAATTTCAATTTCCTTAATGACAAGATAATAAATTCAGCGATTCCAATCTTGTCAATGCCAATCAACAACAATAATCATAGATTTACAATTCCTATTTTCCAATATTAGCCACTGCACAAAGATCAAATTTATTTCAGTGCTCAAATGTTTCTTGTTTTTCATAAATAAAGATCTCCATATGTTTTCGAAACCTGTTGTAATTTACGTAATGGAGTTATAGTTTATTGAATAATAGTAACTGTGAAAAATCGATGATACTCGAAAAAATGATCTCATCATTCATGTGATAAGGTAGAAAAAAGTAAAGATGAATTAATTATTGCAATCATTTCCACGTTGATGGATAGCGTATGAAAATTATTTGAGAAATATGTACAATGCTGATCAAATCGTTATGGGTGTGTTATTTTATTAATGCCATGTATTTGTAGTCAGTACGAGCTTTGAGATGACGATATTAGAAGATTAATTGTACTTTCAATGAAAATCATTCAATTTTGTCAACAATTTAATGATCTATGAACAGTTAAAGATGTAAGTCAAGGGTCTGGACGAAGCTGGAGTAATTTTGAAAATGATTCACTCGCAATGATTTGATCATCTTTGTTATTGTTTCATCAATATTCGAACCAAGCTTGTATAGTAAATTAATTGTTTCATCATTCGTTAATGTTTCCTATCTGGTATATTTATCTCAATTCGGTAGTCAGGATTTCTCTGGACTTATTTTCATAATAAATCGCAGTGATTAAAAGAATGATATTAAAGTAGTGCTTTCAGCAGTAGATGGAATTGTACAAAAAATTTGAAAATTCTTACAATAATTTCTACTTAAAAAACTATCTAACCACACACGCCCTATGATTACACACTTTTACACTTTATACAAATTTTGCACTCTCAAAAGTTATTTCGAGATAAATAACTCTTGTATTGCTACTCGTAACACTGACTTGATACAACTTTACAGTACTGGAAAGGAAACTGATAATATTCAAATATGCTCAAACGCATTATCAATTACGTTGTCAGACATCAATTTGTATATCACTGTCTTCAGCTTCACTTTCGGTACTCACCATTGCATCTTCACCGACTAGTAATGCAGCTGGAAGATTCTGTGGAACATTATCAATATCTAGTCGAGGTGTTGAATAAACGTTTAGAACTTGGATTGTTGTTGGTGACGTAGATAGATGTTGCACTGAACTGAGAGGATCTGCTGCCAATGTGTCACAGTCTAGAGGTGTCGAGAGTTGTAATTGGAGATTGTGAAGTTCTGGTATATGGGGCCGGATCTGTAAAGCAGATTATTCAATTTTCTTCATCACTGGAATATAGTCATTAAATACATTAGGTATTTCAACACATTTTCGTATTTAAGTCCTCCATCACAATTTTTAACAATTTTTCTGAAGCGCGAATCGAAAGCCTGGAAATGTTTATCAACAATATTCATTAATATTCCGATATTTCTCCTCAACCACAAATTTTTTAGTCAGACCATTGTTCCCTTTTCCGGCTATTGGTTTATAATAAAAAATAGCGGTTATAGATAGTGGTCCTCGACTTTTCATAAACAATCATTTCATAGGATGCAAAAACCGAAAGTTCTATCTCTGGTTACGATTATTGTGTTGTTCCTTGTAACTAGCATTCAGTCTTCTCCAGAGATCAGTGGAGTGCAGATACTACTACCCCGTGAAAAGTTAATGAAAAGTTCCAATTAAATCCAGTACATTCAACTTCATTCATCTTACCCATAACCCAATAGTATAGATTAAAGATAATAAATTTATTTTAGAAGCTTTCAGTACCTTAAGTCCATCAGCCGTATGAGGATTTCTACATCCTCTGCATCTGCATTCTATGCAAGGTTTACTTTCAACGTAACAGGGGCACCTTTGACCACAACACGTTAATTTCCCGGGTATAGCTGTTGCATTGCCGCATCGACATCCTTTCCTTTTACTCCTTGTTGAACTCGATCGTGGCTTCTTGAAACTAGCAGATGACTGCATGATAAAATAATTTGTAATTAATTCAAATGAACGTACATAAGTGACATGCATAGGAGCTTGGTGTGCATACATGCATCCATGTCACGTGATATATTTATTATCTGTGAATGGGCATTAGTTGTTTTTTCAATTGTTGGAATAAAATGTGACATGGTGGTTAAATCAATATTAATTGAGATGCAAAATTAATTCGAAAGATTGTTCTGTAGGGATAGAATTACTTTGCTGCCCTTTGAAGACTTTTTCGGAGAAGTAGTTCCGTATGAAAGATGTGAAGATGGAATGCATTTTACCCCTCCTACATTAGCCCGCGTTGGTACATCATCCTGCTGTACAATGTCAGTGTCTTCGACAGCTGCGGCTTTCCTTTTTATCGTTATCTTATTACCAGAGCCAGCATACATCACAGAATATATTGAGGAGCCATTGGAGACAGTTCTAATTGCAGGTGATTCTGTGAAAGTGTCAAATATACAAATTAATGATTTTTTATTCGTATCCTCTATTTGGAAATTAATAGAATTATTATTGATGATCGCACAATGGTTTAATCAACGTGTCTTTAATGACTATATTTGAGTAGTCATATGTTAAGATAAAATAAAAACATTTGAAAGTTATATCAGCTCTGTGATTGAACAATTATTCCTCTCGAAAAGTAATTTTTTTCGTTTTTTTTTAAGTTCTACTGGAGGTCAGTCAGTGAATTTGTTTTCCAGTAATGAATATTTCACCAGAAGTTATAATTGTTCATTTTAGGCAAATGTGCCACAATGGTATATGATGGAGAACCGGCTTTTTATATTACAAAAGGTAATAAAAGAATCTTACCCCAAGTAAAAAGATATAAAATATCAAATCTAATTTCTACCCTTCACCAGGACATATGTTTTTTTTATACAAGTATATAGGGACGAGTTTTCGCCAAAAAATTATCTCGGCTGAATTTTCCAGTACCTCCTGCTTTTCGGTAATTACAACATAAATTATTATCAACAATAACCTATTGTAATACTGTAACAACTATTTTCAGTTTTCTCGGAGAGTTGAAGAAAAATAATAAAAAGATAACAAAGATTAAAAAAATTGGAGATAGCTGCTTTTTCTTTGAGAAACGGCGAATGAATTGATGTTGCGACAGATTGGATTTAATAAAGAATTGAAGTAAATAATAGTAGTTACCAGGTACGTTTTGTGGAAGTGTTTCGGTAGAGCCTTGAATAGTATTGCCCTGTGTCTGTGTCGACGTAGTGCTTGTATAAACACAAGGAAGTATGCTATAAGCCGACTTTGATAGTCCAGCATTGCTTTTAAACTCATCTTTAAACCCGGTGCCTTCCTGGATGAGTTCCATGAGACTACCAGCACCCACACTAGATGCTCCATTGCTCGTCACATTGGAAGACACAGAAACAATGAGATTTCTGTAAATACTCGTACTCGTTAGGTACTCGCATAGTTTTTTATAACACTGCAACAGTATCCTCAACTGGACATTCTCCACATATTTGTCATAATCTTTACACCACCCACAGGATGGTTTTAATTTTTTACGTCCACCACGGCAACAACGACACACGTGATGTTGACAATTTGTTTCAGTCGGTGTCAGGGGCTCAATAAGAAGATTTGAGCACACTGTACAACTCAAACTCTGTCGCAAATAAGGTACAAGTCTGTATAAATCGGTCCAAGAATTTGGATCCTCTGAGTCGGCTTGCAATACTAGGCGACACGTAGACACATAAAGGCTCGTTGCATTCATTTTTTTCGCTATATTTTTTTACTTTCTATTATATCAATCAACAGTCACCATCATTTTACTCTCAACTTCTAGTTAGATGTTACGTATTAAACAGGGAATAACAAAACAATTGATCCTAAACATTTTACCCAACAGTGTGAACATCCTCTCACACAAACAAAACATCCGCCATGTTTGAAAGTTTTTTTTCAACTGCAGAATCATGCAGAACTGTTTCCAATGGTGAATTCTCGGCGATGGCAATATGGCGATTTCTGCATGGAATCAACCAATCATTAGGCTAATTTCTTATAAAGTTCCGTTTTCAAGTTCTTGTGGTTTACTTCAAGTTGCTCCGATGAGTTAACCTAAACTAACTAACCTCACGTGTGTGGTTAAAAACTTTTGCGAAGTAGCAAAAAAATTGCCTATTGATGTCTGTAGAAAAAAGTACAGCTTGATATTCATAACTAATTATTAAAAATAATTGGAGATATTATCAGTCCCAAAAATGTGGCCCAGAGCATTGTTGAAAGGAGGAGCGATGGCTCCAAAACAGATAGGTTGGAGCCGGTACGTGTTCCTTCGCAAATATGCCACAGAAAAGGTTGAAGAAGAATTAGAAAAACCGCTGCAGTCTGAAAATAAAGTGGTACAGCTTCTAAATGATGCAGCAAACTTTAACGAAATGGGAGATCCGTCTTGGCAGACCTCTCCGTATCCCCAAACAGCGATTATTCCAGGGAAAGATGATAGAGTTCGTCAGGATCCACGTGAATCATCGGTCTTGGTGTTTCCCGGACAAGGAACGATAAAAGTTGGATCTGTAAACGATTATTTACGTTTTCCAAGGGTCAAAGAAATCTTTGATATTGCAAACGAAATTCTCTGCTATGATGTATTGAAAATCCTCCAGAAAGGGCCACGAGAGAAACTGAATAGAACAGAGTTCAATCAGACGGCGACTCTTGCTCTATCATTAGCTGCAATTGAAAAACTTTGGGAGGAGAGACCCAGAGCTGTGGAAAATTGCAAAGTGGTTGCCGGATACAGTGTTGGAGAATTGGCTGCACTCGTATTCTCTGGATGTATCAGTATGGAAGACAGCTTGAGACTTGCTGCTGTCAGAGGAGCTGCTATGCAAGCTGCTTCTGATAAAGAACCTCAGGGGATGATTTCAGTTTATTGTAAGCCTGGTTGTAAAGTTGGTGAGACCCTTCAGGAAGCTAAAAATTATGCCATGAATTTGGGAGTTTCTGAACCTGTTTGTAGGTAAGGCACAACAAAAATTATAAAATTTTTTAATTTAAAGATGTCACGAGAACAATATACTAAAGAGTTGGGATGTATAAATATTCATTTTTAATTGTCTATTGAATTAAATTCCATCTAGGGCTTTATTTGTATGATATTAAAACAGTTTTTTGTTGTTTTAGTAATGTAACTCCAAAGTCCACTATACTCTGTTTACATATGGCTTTATTAAGTGTCAACTTTGCGCCATGAGCTGCTTTGATAAATCAAAAAATTTATTGTCTAAACAATTATAGTTCATTTCCCAATTCTTTATCTATGATATATTCTGTCGGGTTTTTACATTTTGTTCCCTTCGTCAGTTCCACCTGTACCGCAATTCCGCCGAGGCTTGAAGGGAAAACCTCATGAGAAAAAACCTTGGCCAGTTGTCCTTTTTGAGTTTACCTCTCGGACGATGAAACCGCGTACATTGGAGTGTTAAAAACCCATTTGGCTTCCCCGACCGGGA
>NW_011887800.1:579327-582543 GCF_000806365.1 Fopius arisanus | reverse complement strand
TGTTTGATGTTAATCTAATTCATGATTTATTTTTGAAGGAATTATTCATTTACTACTAAATTTATTCAATTTTTTAGCTTGCCATATATTTTCAATTATCTTCAAATCATTACATTTAATATCCGATCATTTTCAAAATATCTTTTCAAAATACATGCTCCTCATTAGTTATTCAAAAGATTAAATTATTCTTACGAATAACAACCTCTCACTGAAACTCATAAAATCGCATAAAATTCGATTTACTGTAATAAAAATTGTCTCGGAGTTCATTTAGCTCTCTGGGTGCTTACAATAATTAACTGTCATGAAAAAGCAGTAAATATTACAGTATGGATAAAAATACCCTGATAAATAATACTCTAAACAGCTCCCCTAAAAGCTCCAATTAATGATAATTAAATCTGTTTGGAATATCTTCCGATTATGTCACTATAATTTTTTCCCAATGTGTCATCATTATAATCATCATTATAGTAATCTATAACTTCTTGTGCATACGTATAAAAAATGAGAATTGAGATTGTATTCGGTAATTTCGAAATCAAAATATTTGAAATTTGATTTTTAAAATTGTACGAGGCTTCTTTAAAAAAAATTACTACGGTTGGGTTACAATTTATATGAACTATTTTAGACATTTGTGTCGTGAACAGAAAAAATTTATATGAAAAGATATTTTCAAAGTTGAAATAATTGCCAATTTCGATACCGAATGATCGGAATACGCTAGCGATTCAGGATTTATATGTGAGCACTGGTAGTATTTTGGTAAGTTTCATTATTATGTTGAGACTTTACGTCGAGATAAAATGAAACATGATTTCGGTAAATGCATATTTTGTTACTCTACTGCGGTTTAATATATTACTCTCTCATATATATACCTCTCATCAATGATATTTACTATCAAATATATTAAAACTCTCCAATATGATAATCGAATGTGAAGAATTCGGACAACGTAAAACGCTTGATTAAACTCAATCAAATTCTACTCCATAAACCTTGTTCATGATACTGAACACTCTTTTAATGTTTATTTTAAAAAATGTTCCAAATTTCTGAAAGATATATTCGACTCGAAATATTTCATTTCTTTTT
Source organism: Fopius arisanus (assembly GCF_000806365.1). Taxonomy (NCBI): domain Eukaryota; kingdom Metazoa; phylum Arthropoda; class Insecta; order Hymenoptera; family Braconidae; genus Fopius; species Fopius arisanus. The sequence goes on along the minus strand of NW_011887800.1, from coordinate 581,439 downwards.
AAATAATATATATTTATGCATAAATGGGGAATCATTCGTTTTCTCAAATAATATATTCTGAATTTCGGATATTGTGCCCGAATTATATTGAGTTCCTTAAGATTGCTCTCAAGATTCAGCATAAAAAATGGTAAATATTTAGTAGATTCACACCAGTACTTTAGTCCTTATCCCGTTTGGAATTTTTTGACGAATCGCACTATGTTTCGCTTTTTGCGTCACCCAGGGCCAACGACGTGGACGTGATGGCGTATCTGGTCCCATGACAACACCTGTTGATGCACTTATACACAATGGACAACAACGGTGGGTGATTGTGGACCCGGGAAAAGACAGACAACTACTTTACTACTTAAAATTTCAAAAAGAATTGACGCGTGGTGGCCTGGCGTAATGGTTAAGGCGCCCCACAACGGATAGGTTTTGCTGGCCGATTGCTGGCCGGATAGAAGTCGCTAAATCACTGACATTGAGAGAATTATTAGGAGCATTTCTCATAAGTTGTTTCTAAGGTATTTGAAATTTCATTTTAACTGAGGTCCCTGGACGAGAGGTTTGGATAAATTTTAAAAAGAATTTACCAGGAGTTAAAGCAGCTCCGAGAAATCTAAACGGGAAATCTAAACGGGAAATCTAAACGCTGCGTCCTCCGATTCGTTCTTCTTTCCATTCCCACCTAGATTGGGACTAGAGTGCTGGTGTGAATCTACTTAATATTTATCAAAATATTTCCAAGTTTTCTTCTTTTTAAATTCAAATGATTTTCCATTTTTTTTCAGGCAGGAAAATTCAATAACATTGAGACTTTGTTATTATGTTACGTTCAAGTATTAAAGAATCTTCTGGATTGTACGACGTTAATTGTTTACAGACTGCGAATATGTTTGGGTTTACGTACCAAGAGGCAACACGACGACAAACCCAAGCTAAGCTTTGCTAATTCCGACATACGAAGTGCCTTCGTTGGAAATTCAACTTTATCATCGAATACTTTGCTTGATGACGGAATTTCTTCTTCATGACGATGAATTAAGGTTCCATTTAAATATATAACGTTGGCAGCTGCATCTTCCGGAACGGTCAGAGTTTGATAAGTGTATGTTGCTTCTCTTTCAATTCTCTGAAATAAAGTGGAGAAAGGGAAATGTGTTAATTTTTCAATTAAACTCTGTGGTAAGAGGAATGATGCGTCAGAAATATGAGAATTCAGGGCAATAAAAACATGATACATGATGTTTCTTCACATTATTACAAATGTTCGGATGCAACTGAGATTGATAATAATTACCTTTAATGCCTCTTGACAGTCTTTTCCAGCACCTACGCATATTACATCAGGGCCAGCCATCGTAACCAGACCTTTCAGGCGTTTTGTCTCTGCCACCTTGCAATAATAATTTGATACAATTTATTCATTTCCAGTAAGTTTTTTTTGTGCCACTCGGTGTATTTTGGGACGAATTAAGAATTTCAGAACACTCAATTTAACGTATAGAAATGAGTTGCCCTGCGAGAAGTCATCGGTACGGAATTGCATTGCTAAGCCGAGATCAAAAGAATGTGTTCAGCTGGTACAGAATGAACCGATATCAAAATAAATATAAACATAAAGGTAGCTTCGTTACACTTTTTTTAATGGTAGATTTGAACGATTCCGTTGTTTTCTTAAGAACTGGGAAGATTTGTTAATGAAACTAGACGAACATTAAATAGTTGAATCATGAAAATGTAATGAGATCATTTGTTTAAAGGGTAAATGCGTAGGAGTGGAGTTCCGTTAGACTGGAGCTGAAGTAATTCACGAAATACCAACTATGATGAACCGTACAATCCTCTACAATTCATTAAAAGTAGGGAACATGTCCATCTACCATCAGTAATTTATTTATTCTCAATTCTCCATTGTTAACGAAATTTATAGAAAGAGAAATACACAATAAATTCTCCAGATACGTCCCCTGAGCTGTCATCTTTTCCAATAAACATGTATTCGTAAAAATATGACTATATTCCTTCAGTTCGAGGTATGAGTTAGAAATTGCATTTCGAAAAAATGTACTTATTCTATTTATTGCTAGAATGGCTGACTAGAGTAATTTATTCGGACACTAT
>NW_011887800.1:577591-578742 GCF_000806365.1 Fopius arisanus | reverse complement strand
ATTAAGGATGTTCAGCGAAATATATCGAAATTCCCTGATTTAGAAAGAAAATCAAAGTTTGTAGTCCCAAAGTAGATAGAAATAAATTAACAATTTTTTCCTTTCACACGACCTCTTACAGGATATAACTTCAAACTCCTGATTCGTTTACTAGAATACTTTAAAAATATAAATAAATAAATAAAAATAGAAGGTAGTATCCCAAAGGTAGTATTTCTATGCTGCATCGAATGTCTACAGAGAAACTCGGAGTATCAGAGCAAGAAAAATCATTAAAAAAACATACATTTTCTATAAAGACCCACGATTTTTCATAACCATTTCTGAGGAGCAGGATATGAAAAAAATGAATTGCAATTACAAATAGTAAATGAAAAATCATTTGAAAAAAATTGAATTTTCTATGAAGACCTACGACGTTTCATAAACATTTTTGAGGATCAAGTAGATAAAGAAAATAAGTAGTAATGACAGATAGTAAAAACCTCTTTGATTCTGCTTGATTCAGTGGGTCTTGCAACGAGTGCAACACCATTACAAACAACAGCAATATCCTCAACAAAGGCACAATAGGGTGACTCTTCATCCGCCGGCATTTCCACAAAATCGATGTCAAAATCACGTAATAATTGTGCTAATGCTGCATGTTGATCTCTAGCATCATCAAGTAAGACCTCGCCCTTCGTTTGAATGGAATTTGGAATTCTGCACAGTACAGCGTGTGTATAACGATGAAGCGGCATTATCAATGGATCATGCACACTGTTATTACTTGTTTCAAATTCGCTCAGCACTTTTTCCCTCGATTTAACGAGAAAATAGCCAGTCTGATTGATTCACCGAAAGAGGATGATGTCAAGGTACTCGTGATCTGCTGAGAACTGATCAACATCAATGAGATCAAATAAATAGACGAGATGAAAGACGCGTAGACGCGTCGAAATATCCATACATATGCACCGATATGTATGTATGTACAATTCATCAATTACTGGAATTACTGGCGGCGGAGGCAAAGAGGATTGACTGAAGTAGAGGCTCAGTTCTGGGGGTTTGAGTGACCCCAGCGGCATCGTTGTACTGCACCCCAAGAGAGGGAGGGCGCCACACGCAACGCTGGGGTATCTGTCGTTAGCAGACTCAGCGACTTT
>NW_011887800.1:570565-571916 GCF_000806365.1 Fopius arisanus | reverse complement strand
TCTTTGGGCGGAGGTCTCGTTATAATTTCACGATGTGAATATCTCAAATGTCAACATGATGGCGCTATGACATCATTCTCTTGCCGGGTTTCTCTTTTACAGCGCCATCTACGGAAAATAAAAATGGTGACCAACAATATGCTCTACCCTTGCCCCGGTTTTACATCAAGCCAAATGCCTGCATTCACTCGATCCATTTTTATTATGTTTTCAACATCGTCTTTCATATCGAATTTCGACATAAGCCACGTTGATAGAGTTTTCACGGTCACACCGACATTTCCCCTTCAATAAGTGAGTTCTTGTTCTAACCAAACATTTTATTATGCCTTCCATTCAAAACAATATTTTTATTTGTCCCATGCTGAGGGTAATGACAATATTCTTATTCCGTTGAATTGCATTCAAGAGAATATAAAATGTGCAATGTATTTGGTGTTGTGTTGATTAGTTTAGAAAACTACCTCATCAGTTTTTCATTGTGTAAACATTTATTTGTATTCGATGTTTTGCTGGATTAATTAGGTGGACTAATTGAAGTGGATTAATTGCATCTTCATACCCAGGAAATAGTAGATTATTTATTGTTTTTTTCAATAGGTTCAGTTGCAGGATAAAACAATTGATGACAACTTCTCTTACATCTTTCATTGACATACCGCAACTTTTATATTGATATTGAAAACAAACAAATCTCGTATATGTTTTAAGATTGCAGAATCTGTTGACCTTCGGTCATGACCGAAGATTCTGTAAATATGGGATTGGAGGGCGAAATGGCAGTTCCACTTCATCTTCAGAGGCTAGAGCGAAGTCTGAACATTCAGCCCTTCCTCAATCAAGTGAATCACTTGTTTCAGGATCATTTGAGGTACGTTTATTCCTCTTCGATTGCAATAACTATTTGACTCTTCAAATTGAGAGTTTATGTCATTTGGTTTTCATTTTCAGTGATGACGGTAAATCTGTGTCGTCAGACTCGTCAGATGAATCCAATAGTTATCCAAATAATGTATTGAATCAGAAAGAAGGTATTTAAAATTGCATCCGTTTATTCCATAATAAGTTCCATAGTAATTCTATAATAAGTTTCTAAAAAACATGGATGATTAATAATTTACGTCATTATATTTTGTTGTAAAAATTTTTATTCAGAAGTCAAGTCTTATGAAGCTGTGCAATTCTAATGAAGCTCTGTGATTAATTATTTAAAAAATATCGTTGTATAAGAATTGAGGATAATTCACATATTTCTGAACTTTAGACTTCTTTTTATAACATTTTATTAGAATATTTCATCCGCCAGATTTAAACGTCCATCGAGTATTCGTCTATTTATGTGTATCATTAT
>NW_011887800.1:569273-570283 GCF_000806365.1 Fopius arisanus | reverse complement strand
GATTCCACAATGTAATTTTACTTTGATGATGTATTTGGTTTACCCGATTTGATATAAGCGATTTTAAAGCAAGTTTATTGTGTCAATATTTGCGAATTAAACATAGAATTGAATGTATTATTTTTAAATAACTGATGAGAAAATTATATTTTTTTTTCTTCAGAGGAAAGAATCAACAACCTGAGGCTCTACAACATGAATTGCGTCGGAGATGAGCGCAGATGGCTGCAAGATATTCTACTGAGTGATTCCTCAGACAGTTCACAATCTGGATCTGATACAGAAGGACCCATAACCGAGGACGACTTCCAAGACATGTTGAAATTTCACATTCTTCGTAAGAAGTACCAGGGGCGGTTCTATCAGAAACCAGAGAACATTCAGTATCAGTATTATGGAGCTGGTTTGCTCTCAACAAGTGATAGGTTTCCAGAACACCAGAAACTCATTGTGGGAAATAAAAAGAGGAAAGAAAAAAAGTCTGAGAAGAAAACGATTAAAGTGAAGAAAGAAAAGACAACTCGTCATTATAACACGTCCGACATGTGTCAGGGGCACGATTATCCTGCGGAAGAGTGGGACAAGATGATGCCAAAGGAGGAGATGGATGAATCCGAATTGGAGTCGATGATGAGGCATCAACCAAAGGCAAGAGGTAGGAAGAAGCACAACGCTAAAACACCTGAGATGATGGCCCTTAAAAGACGTAAAATTTGGATAATGATGTCGAAGAAAGAACTTGGTAAAGTCCAACGAGCCAAAACGAACAACCACAAAGAGATGTTGATTAGTTGTAAAAAGGTAGCCCAACACTGTATGAAGTACTGGAGACAGAAAGCTATGCAATCGCAGAAGAACATGAAGGAAACAATCTGGAGAGCTAAAAGATTAACAAGAGAGATGCAATCTTACTGGAAACGCTACGATAGGGTCGAAAGAGAAACTCGAAGAAGATTGGAAAAAGAAGCTGAAGAGCAACGCAAAATGGATGTTGAATTGATTGAGGCAAA
>NW_011887800.1:565179-567863 GCF_000806365.1 Fopius arisanus | reverse complement strand
TTCGCTACAGAGTACATTCATCGCTCGTTACACGGCCAAACTGCCACCGATTACTTTTCATTCTTGCGGTTGATTGGAGTATCGCCCATGGAGCTCAATCATATATTCATATGTGGGATTTTGTATGCCCTGTGTCATGCAACGATCATGGAGAAGAAAATGAGGATTAAGAGGTATTGGGAGGACTGGGGCGTTGATGAACCTGTACCATCGCTGATAATTGTAAAGAAATGCGATAAACTCCTTGATACACATCCTCATCTCTTTTTCACGAAGAAGATATTCCAGGGTGAAGCGATTTACACGCATACGAGTCACACCATTCACTCAATTGCCGAGACGATGGCGCATAGAATACTCAGGAGTAGCAAGCACTCATCCAACTCTACTCTTAAATTTCCTCGCTCTCACGGGGTCATCAAGCCAGCACTCGGTGACGAGCCAAAATTAATTCTCTTACCAGAACACAGACATCACCCAAAACCTCCAATCATCAGGACGAATCAATTGACATCAGTACCCGCTTTCCTTTGTGATAATAATCCAAAGGTTCAGGCATGTCCCAGAAAATTGTATGTTAGTAATTCTTCTGCTGCTTGTGCCTGGAGACAACATGAAGAGTGTGGTGGGGCCTTTGGACAGAGGGTTCTCAGGATTGGGTGTGAGCCAGCGCTTATTTCGTCGTCTGAAATTGAACCACTGATTGGGGTACCAGATCTCAAAACTGCTACGATGTTTTCATATGAACCTCCAGGTGGACTAGCAGCGTGTGCTCCGATCAATGGATGGTCTAATATAATTATTCCAGGTACTCATTTTTATCGTATATCTGGGTTTCTTGAAAATTGTTCAAGAGTTCGTTGTTTAATTGTTACTTGGATATGAAAACTCGGAAAATGTATTATTTTTTCAAGTCACGGCAACTAAATATTCTTCTCAACAAACTTTATCGAACAATTTAGAAAAATGAACGCACGACTATGAAAATTTCTGAGTCATTGAATATCGATAAAAACTGAAAACGGCGTATTTTTTCACGTCCACCTGATCCAGGATTTCCCAGAAATTAATTCAATACTTAAAAAATCAGAAAATATCGGCAATAACTCCTTAAAAAGTCCCAGTATATGATTTTTCGACGCCGTTCGTGTAATAAAATTTCATCAATTTTTCTGTGGATATACACATCAATAAGTTCTAGTCGTAAATTGAATCTTATTAATTATCAATTGAAATTAGATTTATCAAAGACTTGTTCAGCTATTACTATTTCTTTGAATCGATATTTCAACGGTTTTTTAAAAAGTTATGGAAAGGAAAACTTGACAATTTGGTATTAACCGTGGTAATGGGTATTTTCGTAAAACGGGAGACCATTTCTATCATCATCTTCCTGATGTTGGGAAATTGCCATGGATTGATTATCATTACTCGGTCAAATGAAGACATCACAACTATTTGCAGTAAAAGTGGGCATGCAAACGTACTTGTCTTCCCCATTATATCACAAAATCGCTGGAATTTCTACTTTCTCTGGAGTAATTTACTTGTGTAGAAACTTTTGACTATTTAATGAGCAAAATAGAATGTTAAACCGGAAATTGTATTAATAATTCCTCCATCATCTCCATAATAATGATTGTCCTGTGCATCGATCTATCACGTATTGATTTCGTTATAATTAATTTGGAATTGATTGACTTTCAGATAAACAAACTCTGGTGACAGACGCTGGCAAGTTGTCAGTTCTGGACAGTTTATTAAAACGTCTTAAAGAGCAAGGCCATCGAGTATTGATCTACTCCCAGATGACAAAAATGATCGACTTACTGGAGGTGATTATCGAAAATATCAAATATATTGTTATAGATATAAGACTATATTCTCGCGATTTCAGGAATAATTTTTGTTTGACTTTTTGTTGATACAATAGGAGTACATGTACCATCGAAAGCACACATTCATGCGTTTGGATGGCTCATCGAAGATTGCTGATCGTCGCGATATGGTAGCAGACTTCCAGAAAAGGTGAACTTAAATAACAATCATTGTTATGAATTGAAACAATTAACGGAGACATTGGATAGCTATCAATCGAATACAATGGGTCCACTCCAATTTCTCTGTCGGTGTCAGAGGACCACTATTTTCTTGATAATTATAATACGGTTATTGGCATGATAATATGCTATTCTCGGCGGGTGAGCGGTCGGATATCGATCAGGCTCGTGTTTCGCTGGCGCTGAGTTCGTTTAGCATGACGTTTGGGTGTTGTCAGCCGGGCGTAACTGATGCACCGAATCACTAATTGGCGAAACGTAACTGCATTCAACTCGTACTTTCATACTCCTTTTTTTCTGTTTATCGTTTTAGTTTATTCTTCATCATTACAATATCAAGAAAATGATCCTTCATTTCAACCAATTGAGGGAATCCCATGGAATTGAATTGGATTTTCAATGTCAAAATGTCAAATTTCAGTTTCGAAATTTGTAAATTGTATAGATATACTCTCTACATTTTTCCATTGCGTACTTCATTGAATGAAGAAGAAAAAAGTGCAGTTTTCAAATTGAAGTGGAGCATTTAATAGGGGACTCGACTTCATTATATTTCATTGAGAAGTTCCATGAAGTATTTAAGGATGTTCTGTCTACTTTTACCCAAAATTTCCATTTGTTTTT
>NW_011887800.1:563310-565064 GCF_000806365.1 Fopius arisanus | reverse complement strand
AAAAACGGAGCAAAATTATTGGAGGATCCTGGCATTTTCGGTCAGTAGATCAACAATTCGCCAGAAAACAACAAACCGGTAATTTTGGCTGAGAGGGGGCACGTCCTTAAGGATTTGCCACCACTAAATAAAGCTTTTATCCTTGACAATAAATTTTTCAAGACGTACATAAAATGTCATAAACATTCTCGTCCTAGCCAAATCGTTTTACAGTTATATTACGGGTGCAAGCAATAACTCAACGAGGTAATGGGAGAAAAAAAAATGTTGAGTAAAGCGGGAGCGGGAGTGGTGCCGAATCTTGAGTACGATCAGGCGGGTCTTTAACCGTTTACCTTCCGCCCCAGGGTGGAAAACCGTCAAGTGCATGAACGGAATACTCGAATTAATTTACATGCAAATATAATGCTAGTTGAGTTCGTTGCTCGCAGTACTGAATCTGCGTTTGGGCTTTTTGTTTCATGTTTCAGGGCGGACATATTTGTCTTTCTGCTGAGCACCAGAGCCGGTGGCTTGGGAATCAACCTGACAGCCGCAGATACAGTTCGTATTTCATGTTTTATACTTATCTAATTTTACAGCCACATCCAATATTCTCGAAAATCTAGTGACGATAGGAAATGTGGGTGTCCAGAGGCACTCACGGAACAATATATATGCTAATAATTTTGTGTCACATATATGGCATATATTACATTTTTTGCCGCAAATATATTTCATGTATGTATCAGATATATACCGAATAGATGTGCGGATAATTAATATACATTTTGCATATATACCGTTTTTCATGAGGGGCAGAGGTGCCAGGTAGCGGTTTTTTGGAAAATTTCTTCTTGATTTTATGCAGGCATGATCAATCGAGTCAAGTCGATAACGCCATTGATTGTTAATTTCACGGACTATGTTGTTCATAGCTCATTGAGACTTTGTCGTCATGTACTCTACACACCGAGAAATGTTCTCGTGAAACACGAGATTTGAAAACATAATTTACACTTTTGAACTCAAATCCCTGAAAAAATAGACCAATGGAAATTTTCCTTTGGTCTATTAAGTTGGCTGGGTTTTAACACGTTCTGGATGTGTGCGCCATTTTTTCCTGGTCTATTTCTTCCGCTTACCTTTGAAATCGTACCGCGAAAAATCGCGTAATTTATGATTTTTTAATATCGTAAATTAGAATTTCAAAAACGCGAATTATGTTTTCAAATCTCTTGTTTAATGAGAACATTTCTCTGTGTTCTTAGAAAATAAACGAAATGTTTGAAAAAAGTCGCGAAATGGTAATTCCGCATCCAAGACGTAATACTTTTAGGATTTAGGCAGCATTAACGGTATCATCGTGATTTTTATTCGAGAAATAAAATGAATATTCCGACATTCGCTGTCGAGGTGGGTGTGCCGTGCACCAAACCGAGACCCTCTCTTTTTTCCATTTGGTTTAACAACAACGTTGAAGAGTCACGGATAAACTTTTTGGTATTCACATCTATCGATTCAACAAATTTTATTCATTCTTTCCAGGTTATGCATATGGTAGTCAAGGAATTATCGTTCATCCAGTCGATCAATGGCAATATACATGAAGAATTCAGCATTCTCGCACAAATCTTCGTGATCTCTGTCCCTATTATGTAAATTTTTTTTGGAGTTTCGCGCTCGATGAAATATATTTTCTATGATATTTCATAATTCAATAACTTATCACCATCATATGTAATATTTGTGTGACTGCTTTTCAATATTTTGTA
>NW_011887800.1:559768-562900 GCF_000806365.1 Fopius arisanus | reverse complement strand
ACGTTCAAAACTCTTGAACGGTGACTTTTGAAAGTTTCATTTTTTGAATGGTTGGAAAAAGATTGTGCGGTTTACGGTATTGGGGTTTATTTACCCGTGTGGTTGATCAGTACTTGTTTTCCGTTTAAACGTTATCATCACAAAAATGAGAACCTACATCGTAACTAGAAATATAGTTCCCTCTCAAATATCAAAGAAGAATGTTATCTTGACATTCAGCTGGATAATTAGAGGGAACATTGGTCTAATATAAAAATGATATAAATTGACTTGTTAAGAGTTACAACAGCAACATAAAAAATATGTGGAATATCATTTGATAAATTTGAGAATTGATTCCAAGCGTTGATGACCTCCGATGTATATCGAATGATTACTGTCAGATAGTCATAAAAATCATATTGTAATTCGTAAGAAAAAAAATATAGAAATGAAAATGACATTTTTGCAGGTGATTTTTTACGACAGTGATTGGAATCCAACAGTAGATCAGCAGGCAATGGACAGAGCCCACAGATTGGGCCAGACGAAGCAAGTGACCGTTTACAGGCTGATTTGCAAAGGGACAATCGAGGAGCGAATTCTGCAAAGGGCACGTGAAAAAAGTGAGATTCAACGTATGGTAATAAGCGGTGGTAATTTCAAGCCAGACACATTGAAGCCAAAGGAAGTAGTCTCACTCCTGCTGGATGACGAGGAGATCGAGGCGAAATGTGAGTTTCACGATAACTATATCCTTAAAAAAAGAAAAAAAAATTTTGGTGATGACATATGGTTGAGTTCGCACGTATATACAAAAGGAGACTGTTACCCCAATTATACATTATGCTCGTTGGTTATGCTAATGCCCTAATAACGAATAATGATAACACCCAAGTAACGAAACGAGGTGGGCCCCCATTGGTGTATCGAAGGGGGTCCACGTACGTATATTTCAGACAGTCAACGGAGCGAGGAAAGAAAGCAGCACATTACTCTAGAGGATACTCGAATGGACTCGAGTATACAATACAAGGAAAAAGAACGGAAAAGGAAGCTAACCGCGGTTCCGGTCAAGGTAACACTCGCGCCCTTTCACAATTCAATCAGTCATTCACATTTATGCATATTAATCCAAATATCTACGAAGTACTTATTAATCATATCTTAAGGTTGATATCAAACGTCCATGCCTCGAGGACAATGCCGTGGAAAAGTTGAATGAAGTTTCACCTATAATTTCTACCGGTGAACAGACAAGTCCTACTCAGCAAAACAATGATCAACAGACGGTGGAGAGTAATGAGGATTATGGAGTTCCTGTCAGTCCCATTAAATCTGAGGTATGATATAATTCTTAAAATTATAGGAATGAGGGAAAAAATGTTTTCCTTCCCACGATACCATAATTCAACTTTTCTACTGTTTGAAAATAATTGGAAAAAATAAGGAAAACGATTTTTTGAGAAAAAGTAAGGAATGTTGATCAGTTGGGGACAGATATATCGAATGTTTCTGTCACTTTTCTTTGCATCTATTCCTCAAATTCCCACTCCATGACCGCTAACATTATTAGCAATATCCACATAATTATTAACATTAATACATTAATATGAACATTAACAAACAGTGGATGGGACGACTAAATTCAATCAATACCAATAGTAATCCAATAAAAAATCAATTTCTAATCGATAATCATTTCAACAGAAATAAAAATATTTTACAAATTAGTAATATTGAGATCTAGAATTTCTGGTGCTGAATGGATTGTTGATTGACAAATTGAAAATATAAAGACAAATATTGGGGAAGATAATACTAGTTGTTGATCTCTGATCACGAATGAATCAATGGTCTGGGATAACGAAATTGAATGAATTTATTTAAGATTTGTTTTCTTTGCACTGTATTCGTATAGTAAAGGGAATATACTGGAGCGACTGAAATATGCCCTCTCGATTACCAAGATATTTTGAAAGCGTTTATATCCAAGGAATACGCACTCATCTTATAATGTATTTTCGGAAAATTTTGGTCTCCAGTCTATTTAAAATGTTCACGTAAATGCAAGTTATTTCATGATAAATTTCAAGATTTTCATGACATAGATATAAGATAATATAGATTTGAATGATTGGTGTTTATGACGTGTGTAGGATGAAACGAGTAATGAAGGCCTCGTAGTAGATGTTGATGGGCCAATTCATGGTGCAAATTCTCCACGCCATGTACGCGGCATTTCCTTCAATGAACCTCCAAAAGTCTCAAAACTCGGTCATCACTTCAATTTTGGAAATGTTCCAAGAGTACGTACGGCAATTCGAGGTACAAGTAAACGTGGAAGACCTCGGGGTTCTCGACGTGGTGGTCCAGTTGGTGGCAAAGGCAGGGGAATGCTGCTGCAACATCCACTCGGCTCGTTACCAAATTCACCTGGTTCATCGCAATTTCTCGCCTCCTCGTCGACTAGCGATCGGATATCTCATCACGGTAAGCAAACATTAGATAAAAAAGAATGAAGAGAAAAAATACTGCAAGCATGTTGTGTAGTCCTATGCACCTGCGGATCATTCGTGACATTCGCGTGCCGTAGAGTTAATGCCGATCATTTCGGTTGGATGATCTCAAAAAGGAGAGTATAAAAAAATGCCCACAAACACCCATGATGATCTTTAAAGAGGGTTCGGTGGTCCGATTACTCGGCTGACGTTTCAAGATCGATCGGTTCCATTTGCGTTTATTTCTTTTCATGTCATCTCAAACAGTCAGTTTCCCTTTACAGCCACTTGGTAACATTCTCATGGGGCTAACATGGGGTTTATACTGGCCCACCCTAAATTCTCAACACAATTCATCGCTCCCCAATTTTTTTTTTGTCTCACTTTGATACATGAAACACTGCCGAGTGCCAGATTCCCTCGCGACCACATGTGCTCGGACAAGTGCTTTAAACAGTTGCGACTTATTCCCCTGACACTCTTCTCGGCTCCCCGATGGATCCGTGAATAAAAATTTCCACCGCTGCCACTGCAAACGAATCTGCTAACTATCCTTCAAATAAAAACTCCCCTAACCCACTATCCAACAACCCCTCAAAAATATTTCGTGACTCACTAATCTTTGATAATCCCTTAAATTTTTTGCCCTTCA
>NW_011887800.1:554793-557913 GCF_000806365.1 Fopius arisanus | reverse complement strand
GGTAAATGGCGATAACTCTATTCTGATAATTGACAACCTTTCAATGAATATCTCAAAATCTAAAGAAGATAATACAATTTTGCTTGTAACCTTTTCTGTGGGGCTAATTAAGCCCTACAACAAATGTTATTACCAAAATTCCGCTATCTTCCTCAGATCCCCAACTATTGCTCAAGAACTCAAGTAAGAGATGAGTCAATTTATTTTTTTTTTCCACTTGACTACTGAATTCATTACAGACGAAACAATCAAATGTAAAAATTTAAGAAATCGTTTGTTATTACTTAAAAGTGGTGAGGACTGCTGTTAATTGACATGTAAATTTGTCTCAGGTGCGTACAGTAATGTTGGATCGGCAGAAGGCGATGGTCCAAGTACGGTTGGACCTCTGGGTAATCAATTGACTTCTGGGAGAGGTTTGCCTGTAGTGAGGAGAGGACCAGGGAGACCAAGATTGAGACCTGCTGGTCCTGGTAATCAGGGATATCGAAGTCAGCATTACGGTAAAAGAATACAGCGACCACTTCCAGTGCCACTGAGATCCCATCAATTGGTTAGCTCAGTACAAAGTAATCCAACTAATCCAACAGCCAATCAAATTCAAGGTGTTATCACAGAGCAGTCAGGCCCCTCGGCAAGTTTCACTTCCGAATCCAGGCCTTTTGGATTTTATACCCAGCAAGCCAAGAACCAGATGCAATAATCCATGTGGAATCATTCGATGATTATTCCATTGAGTGGAATATACTGTAATTTGTAAATAATTTTAAAATACTTGATACTGATATCGAACGTCACGCGAGGCTCTGTAGATTTTGAGATTTCGAGAGATTCGTATGACTCTATTTAGGCATCAGCGGTGAATTTATGAATGTCAATATAATTATAAGTGTCTCCGGTTGTATTGAATTTTGAATAAATCTAAAATATTTATTAGGAAATTAATTCGTTGATTTATCTTATTATTAATGTTTCCTTAATTGTCATAATCTATATTCCTCTCTTTTAGGAAGCTTCGGAGCAATTGATGCTGATGGAACAGATCTCTTTCTGTAAACAATATATGTTCCTTCATATCTTCACAGAAATTCAGACTTTTCTCTCCAACAGACGGGATAAAACTGGTTCACTCCATTTTTTTGTTGACTTGGTCAGACTTTTGTTGTTTTTGGCAGTTCGTGGCAAAGGGAATAACTTACTGTCTTCGTGCCGTTTACCGAGAAAAATCGAACTTTACGGCGTAGTTATGACGAGATATAGAATGCACACCTAGGCGAGACATCCGAACATCAAAACCCGCATGTTTGTCTCAACCCACACGCCGGTTAAGAATACCCCGTTTTTCTCCGGTGATGTATCTTATACTCATCTAGTCCATTTCCCATTTTAGTCCAGTTGGTTTTCTTGGAATGATTTCTCTCGTATTTCGGTACAATCATTATTTTTTCTTCACTAGCAATTGGGGCGCGTTTTGATGCGCGTGTAATAATTATATTCATATAATTATTATACGCGCATCAAAATGCCCTCATGGGCACATGTTCAAAAAAATGTATTCGATAAAGAATCCATAACAATCGATAGTAGACAACTGACTGAGTTGAGCTAATAAATTGTGAATTTTCATGTAAAAAATCGAAATTAAAATTTTTAAAAACAATATATCTAATTAAAGTAAAAGATGTATACATATATATATCTATATCATTTTGACTTTTTTTCTATTTTATGAATACATTAAAACCTTTTTATTAAAAAAAAAATAATTATTGTCAATTTTTTGAATAGTTATAGATATATATATGATAATTACAATTGTTTACAAAAATCGGGAACAATGAGGAATTTATTATATATTTCTTATTTCCTTTTTGTTATGTTAGATTACATATTGGGTAAGTTTTTACATGAAAATGAAATACATGAGTATTTACGATGATAACAATGGTTGTTATGAATTTTATTTACACGGAATGACTATTTTGCAAAACATGACACGCGAAATTCGACACATTATTATCGACAACTCGTGACAAAATCAATGGAATTGAAAAATTCATACGGCATTATGAAGAGCCCATTGAATTTCTCGTGCCTGTACACTTGGTATCAATAATATGCGAGCATTTAATATATTCAAAGATTCATTGAACTGCGTAATTGCGGAGTCTACTCATACGAAACATAATTGACTAATTCAATATTTAGGCGTACTCGAGGCCTGTATAATATTACAGAGGTGCAGAGTCAACACTTAGCCCACATGCCAAAGTAACAACTGTCTGGCAGCTGTTGATGATCAGAAAAGAAACCGGTGTCATTAGACATCGTGATTGCCACTGTTGTTTTCTACCCTTGGTTTTTTAATGGCCATGAAAATACAAGAACGTGAGGAGTATTTCACGCCTTCAATTCTGGATAATCCATCCATCATATAGAGAAGTTATAATGCCAGCGGGTGTTTCGAACCGATCGTCTCAATTATAACGCATATATGAAGGATGGCCAGCGGTCAAGGGGAATTGGAAAGTCACGAATTGTTCCATCCTTTAAAGTTCTGTATAAAACCGAACAATACGAAGCATTCCTTTGATTTTTCCAAATCGTTCTATCAAATCATGATTTATTATTATCATCATCTTTGATACTCTAAAAATTATTTTTTATATCAATATCGACATGAGAATTCATTTTTAGTTATTCCAATTTTTTTCTTTGAATTCCAGATTTTTATGAAAACTAATCAATTAGTTTGAGATAACTATATGATATAATCCAATGTTTCACATTATATTACATAAATATATTTTGTACATATCTGTGTATGTATTTCTCTATTGTTTTAAAAATAATTTTAAACAAAATAATTAATTTAAAAACTCATAATTATGCTCCTAGCCCCTGTGGAAACAGTTTTTTGGGCACGCCACCTGTTCTATTCGAGTGTTCACTGTTTTTTGGTTATTCAGCATTTATTATTTAATGTGGCAACAACGCCCAAGTGAAATATTAACAATATTTCGTATACTATTCATGAAATTATGTTATCGATTACAATTTCTATTTTTCTGTAACGGTTTTAAATGTGTCTACTAGAACACCCGCATGGAAAAAGATATA
>NW_011887800.1:545590-554413 GCF_000806365.1 Fopius arisanus | reverse complement strand
GGAATTTTTCGGCCGATCTTTGGCAGTATTCCAAAGGTGATGAATTGGAAAGTTGACAAGGTGAGTCTTTTTGGTTTCATATGACTGAATCTGATCAATACGATGATGACTGGTTACTCCTCACCATTTATCTGTCTGATTAAGTGATCAACCCAAGCCGACGGACCGCTGGTTGAAAGCCACTTTTCCGTCCCTTCTCACAAAATAAAACAATTACGAGTGAAACCATATTAAGACGGCATATATATTAATCTACGAGCCGGAAGTGTACCAAGTGACAGCAATAGAAAAATTTCATTGATCTTACTCATAATATTTTTCATTGATGAAAATCGAAAAAATCAAATTAAATGTCACCTTTCGTTAAAATCTACTAATTATCTTGAAATTGATCTAACAGTTACAGGGGAGCAACAGAGATTACGAATAAAATTGCGCAAATTGAGAGAATTGAAAAAAAAAATCGATAAAGATCTGTTAAAATCGATTAATTATTTTCAAAATTCATAAAAAAAATAGCACAAGGCAACAGACGTTATGAGTAAACTTGTAAAAATAAAGAAAATCGGCAAAAAATCGATGAAGACCGCCTTTGGTGAAAATCGACTAATTACCTTGAAAATTTATGAATAAATTACAGTAAGGCTGAAGTTATGAATAAAGTGATGAAAATTAAGAAGAAGGGGGACGAAATCAATAGAGTTTATTTTATAAAAATCGATCAATTATCTTGAAAATTTATGAAAAAACTTGAGAAAATGAAGGAAATGCGAAAAATGTAAAAAGTCCCTCTTCGTAAAAATCAACTGAATACTCTGAAAATTTGTTTAATTGTGCCTATAAATGATCAGTTTGTTCATACCGAAAAAACCATTGATGATTGCGGGACAAAAATGAAGTTTTCTCTCAATTTGGAAAAGCCAAATAAGTCGTGAAGCCGAAATTTAATTCCGCGGTAACGCCTTATCCATAAGATAATTTTTCATTTTTTTGTACATAAACACATTGAATATTTTCTTGCGCTACTATATTCCGAGGGGTTTTCAATTCCATACAAATTGATATGAGACACGATGGAGACATATATGCAACGTTGAACATAAGCAGGTGCGCGGCTCATGAACTCTCGTCTGGTTCCAATGCCATAAAAATTGAATGCAGCAAGTAGTACGCACGCGGGCAGCAAAATTACTCTACATACGACATTGGTTAATTCCCCATTGATAATATCCCTTGAACATACTCTGCGCCGGATGATTCCGAGGTCACTGTACATTCATACTTTGTTTATACTTGTGTATATTCTCTCTTGATGACCTCCTCTGGAGTAAATCGACTTAACGCACTCCGGATGCGGGTCTCCAATGTCATATTTGTCATCAAAGAATTTATACGATTACTCGTTATATATACGAGTGACATTTCTTTGAAACCGTTCCAGAGACCTATAAACTCGAACGAAACACCTGCCCATCAACTTCAAAACGGTGAAGCAATCGTAATGTCTGCACTAAAAAAAAAGCCAACCCGCGTCTTCCTCTCTCTTCCATTTTTAAGCTCAACGTATAAATATTCATATTGAAACTAATGAGATAGACCTCTCAATAGGACAAGGTGATACAGGTGATACAGGTGAACTTTTTTTCACCACGTCAAAAACAATATGAATTAGGATTTAAAGTTTAGTAGTTATGGACTCAACTGGAAGATAATCAACACCCGCGGGTTGATCAACGTCATACGACCTACTGGCATTGCAACACCATAAGAAAATAAATAATTAGCGCGTCCGGTATGCTCGCACGTGCCTAATGAATAAATAAATGAGCTGAGGGGTCGGTAAACTCCTTCGGGGGGTAATAAACTTGATGTATTCTAGCGTGAACATTTCATGTTGGTTTCCTTGGTTATTTAGCCATTTGAATATCCTCTTCTTTTCAAAATAATCTAACGTTTTTGTCAGCAATCTATTCCGCCATTAAAAAATTTCCGATAATTCCTTCTCAAACTTATACCATATCTATACTTATTATATTGTTTATTATTTTTAGTTTTTCAGTAATATTTCAGTAATATTTCCTTTCCATTTTTGACTATCAATTTCAATAAAATAAAATAATAATTAGTAATTCGTCCATAGAATACATTCGTTGAATTTTTTATTTACTTTTTTCCATTATTATTAACATCATCATAGCATAATATTTGCAATCCGGAATAAGATACTTCAAATATAATTCAAAAGCGATATGATATAATTTAAAATTCTTATCTATATCATATCACGTCAGCATTTTCATTATTACCAAAAACGATTGACTTAAAAAATTGAAAAAAAACGTTATATTCGAACATGACTGGCGATAATTTGAGTGGAGTGGATTGCCTTGCCCTTGTCTAGTCTCTAGAAAATAGGAAAACAAGTGGATAGTTTTTCCTCGGTTTACGGAAATATATTACGACAGAGACGACCTGAACTTGGCATGAGGTAAAGTATTGTTTTTTAGAATGAATGGACGTCGTGAGTGGTGAGTGTCTGAGGCGTCTTGAGCGTCGTCGGCGTCGGTGCCACGAAGCGTACTTCCTGGGTTGACCGGAAGTCGCGAGTCAGAGGCTCGGCTCGGCTCGGCTCTACATGGCGTTACGCTTCCTTACGCGTATCTACCGTCTCGGTGGCAATTCGCGCTCCAACTCTAACTCGTCTCAACCGCTTCACCCACCCCATGTAGTTGGACACAACCATCTACAAGGGCAAGTATATATATGTATATATATATATATAAAAGAGAGGGCAAGTTGAAAGCGACCAGCCTCCTTCTTTCTCTTGTGCTTCCCAAGCGCAACCACCTCAAGGACAACATAATACACGAGTTCTGCTAAATAGATGTCCGATGTGCTTGCCTCCTCCTGTATCATATTTTCTGGATTACGTATTATTTTTGTTATTTCTTAGTTTCTTAATTTTTTAGTTCTTTATTTTTTTAGTTTTTTAGTTTTCTCAGTTTCGTTCCTCTGGAGCACAAATCGGTGCTGAGGTCAGGACAGCTACACACAGGAATAAATTTTCTTTAGCCAATAATATTTACTAATTATATACTCCCATGAGACTTACTAATGCCAAATATATTTTCTTGTGGTTAGTAAATATTATTGGCTAAGGAACATTTTTTTTGCAGTGTAGATTGAAAGGGCATGGTGTTTTTTTTTATTTGTTTTGCAGTCAATTGAGGATGTTGACCCTTTTCACTAAGATTCAGTTTTTTTTCATTTTTCTGCACGAATTTAGGATGGATTTGGTGTAAAGAAATTCAACGTTTTTAAATATAAATATTTAACAACAAATAAGATTATTTTAGGTGCAGATCCCGTTTGGATAATGATTTATGCAGTAGGAGTGTTTCATTGTGAATTATAATGAAGAGGTGAAATTTGGATGAAAAATAATAAAAAAAGGAATGCAAAGCTGTCCGACTGGGTTAACCCCGCCAGGACGTCGTCGCCGGCTTAATGACCCGAGTTACGACTTTCCCTATGCTGTTGCATGCTACACCGAGTCCTCGGCAATATTTCTCCTGTGTTTATACCCAACAAACACAATTATAAATTTGGTTGTGTGCACTTTCGTGGCTTTTGTACAGCCCAATATTCCCGGGCAACGACTTTCCGTTGATTTTTATCACTTCTCTTCCTTTCCGTATTATGATTGCATACACCAAATTGTAATCAACCTGGGATACTTATCGCTATTGTGATCGCCGTTATTATTTAATTAACAATGAAATTGTTGGCTCTTTCTTGGGGATAATGAGAGAGGAAAGCAAAAAATTGGAGAGTATTAAAGAAATTAGTTAAATGCTTGAGACGAGTACGCTGACCAGTCTGATTACGTATTCCACAAAATAATTATCCGAAAAAAGATTTCTTTGTGTTTTATGATTTTTTTCTCATCCCCGTGGGAAAATTAATACTTTAATAACGGTGGGTCAATTTTTGGGGACAGGAATTGTTGTTGAAATATCATTCACACTAACATAATAAGTGTTTCAGATTTTTGCTCCAAGATGTAATCAGATTGTATGTATATATGTGGAACCAATCTATATGCAAATGATTTCTGTCCGTAGTGCTCTCATTTTCTTCTGTTTTCCGAATTATTCCTCTCTTATTTTCATATTTAAATAATATCCTGTGTACGTGAATTTTATACAATTCTTGTTATATTCAATGTAATTATAGCGATTCGAGAGTGAAAATATGATTTCCGTGTTCATGGTTTCATCTTAATCTAACCAAGTGTGCGTAAAATGTCACTTTACACACAGTGCGTCGAACTAATACTTTTCATCGCGATGTGTCGAAAAGTATTATTTCGACATTCATAAACTCCCAGGCGCCAAAAATCACTTTTCCGCACTTGTTACGAAATGTACTATTTCTCTACGAGTTCAACCATAATGCGCGCTGAAAGCGAAATACTATTAGAGGCAAGTATTATTAAAGATATATTTGAATTGTTTCCCAAGACCCGAATGAGAAATTGTAACTTTCGGATTTGAAGAACAGAATACTCCCACTCAGGAGGAAGAATTGTAAACTACAATTTGGGAGAAAAGAAAGGTTATAAAAAAGGCATTGGGAAGAAAAAAATAAGAGAAAGTAAACAAATAGAATAATTTGAATTGGAAGAAAAAAGTGAAAAGTGTGCAAAAAGAGAAGAGAAAGACGGTGAAGATGGGGGGGGGGGGGGCAGGGGGAGTAAGTGGCGCGTGGCAATAAGTATCGGATACTGCCAGATGGTACGGAGTCGAGCGGCAGCTGTCCCCAGGATCTTGCATCTCAAAGAGTCCCGTGAGGGCCCACAAGGCCCACTGGTCTCTCGGTGCTCTTTCTTCTCGTTTCTTAACAATCGGGGACTCCTGGCTTTTCTCCCCATTTTCCACGAAGCTGTGCATCCCCCTCCCTCATTCAGCAGGTAGCAAGACCACGTCAATAAACCATCACATCTTCAAATTTTCTATTTCCCTTTTCAAACCTGTTCTTCCTCCATTCCTTCACCCTCCAAATTTTCAGTAGAAAACATTTTTCGGAGAAATCAACAATTCCGATTTCTCTGACTCTTGCAAACGCGTGAGAAAATGGCCGATGTGACGTTTTTGATCAATTTTATTTATTATATAATTTCGTTTTTAACATAGGCTGTGAAATTATATGGAATATGATGTCTCTTTTACATATAATCTTGATTTGACTAATTATCTCAATTTATGAAGTCATTGCTGATATCTTGTCATTTTTTAAATCTTTTTCAAATTTTTGGGGAACGATCGATAAAATTCATCTGAAAAAATATACCGTTTGTAAGTTTTATTATTATTGAATGTCCCGAATCGAAAATAAAATATCGAGTTTTCATAGCATTTAATTTAGCTCCGGTTTTCCATATATTTATATCATTTCGAATGCATAAATTCCTGGAAATTGGGTTTTTGTTGTGCATTTCAATTGCATTGGCATATATTGCATCTAGTGTTGTTGATACGTGTAGTCCTGTAGTAGTCTGTAAGCCACACCATTCACGTCCATTCTGTGGTTCTTATAAAACCACAAGCTACTGTGCTTGTCGTTCACAGCCGTAATTATAGCCTCTCGGATGGCGTCTGCTATTCAATCGTTTGACATTGATTGCTGTCAGAATTCATTTTCACCATTTTTTCTCCAAATTTTTATAATTAATTCAACTTTACAGTTGAATTGACATTATGCGGGAAATGATTCATCGCGATTTAAAAAACTGATTAGTCTGGGAAGTACTATACCGAGAAACAATCTGTAATTACATAAATTCCATGAAATAATTGCTTAGAAATATCTTTTTTTCAATAATGAATTTTACGTGTTTTTCTTCCTCGAGTCATTCTCGACATCTTGGAAACAATAGTGCATCACGTTACTTTTATCAATCATTTCTCAGAAGTATAAAAAACTTGAACAATGAGATAAAGATATATTTTTCAATAATGAATTTTACGTGTTTTTCTTCCTCGAGTCATTCTCGACATCTTGGAAACAATAGTGCATCACGTTACTTTTATCAATCATTTCTCAGAAGTTTATAAAAAACTTGAACAATGAGAAGATTTTTCAATTTGATGATGAGATTGGACTCCTAAATTTTGCTTCTCCTAAATTTTTTCTACATTCTATAGAAATTCTATCGAGGAAAAAAATATAATTTTGATTTAAATTTTTATTCATTCCATAGAATCTAAGAGAAAAAATCCAAAAATTGTATTTTTCTTCGTGGTGTATCGTATAATGATACTAACGATAAAATAAATACGTTGAGATGAGATTGTAAAAGTCTTCTGCTCCGCCCCAAATTCAATTCTATTGTAGCCGTAGTGGAGCCTCAGGTAAAGTAAAATTCTTTTGACACGGTCCATAAAGAGCCCAAAAGAATGTGCATTGAGTGCGATGTATATGTGTGATGAGCATAGATATCTCGGAAGACAGACGGCAATTGTTTATCCCCAGATTGAAGAGGAAATCTCTTCCTGACATTAATATAATATTCTTACCTCTTGTGAAATTATCAGAACAGCTGTGGCAAATTTTCGATAAACCACCGGACAAATAAGGACGAAGTATGGAAGCAAAAGGTGAGCAAACTACCTGGGATAGGGTGTGTATACATATATACTCCCACCTGGCGATAAGTATTTTTTTCAGGTAAAAAAATCTGCACATGCCAAAAAACGTGCTGTACATAAAAATGAATTAATGGAGCTTCAGTGGGAGTTTGCAGGTGACTCGAGAAGGTGGTGCAGAGATTCGGTTACTTGGTATTTTTCGGGGTTTTGCCTCGATAGAAACAGGACGCGTTGAGGGGATTGGAAAGGAAGTGGCTGAGGGTCGAGGGCGAATATCCTTCCTGCCTCTCACTACACCCCTCTATTTTTTGCTCTTTCATTTCACTTCATCTACGACTCTTCCCTACTCTTCCCTACACGTTGCTTTCTTAGAGCAGCTGCTAGGATTTTTTTGTGCACGTGTCATACCACTGAGCGCATACTAACTCTCAGTATAACACCATACGCACTAGAATGCGTGCTAGGTGGCTCTCTACCTATATTATAAACACCTATATACCTATATAATATGGAGACATTACTGTGCATTCATCGATCTTCAGCCCTTGTCCATCTTTCCAGTCTATTCCCACTCTCACTGGGCCTCACTCTCACTTTCAATATTACAGTGGTAAAAATTGAGACAATAATTCCTTTGAATTTTCTTCTTAGTAAATCTTAATTGTATTTGATATTTAATTTTTGCAATAAGTTTGAAAATGCAAATTTCCGCAAAAAATTAATTCTCCCTTCAAAAGGACAAATAACATTTTCTGCAGTTCTCAAGATGAATGAAAAAATGTACATTTCCAGTTTGATATTGCAAAGCCAAATGACAATGCGAATAAAATATCAAACAGTGTATTTAAAAAAAATCTGAGGCACGCTGATATTTATGAATTATCTGAATTTAATGTTTTTTTGTGAGAATAGAGGCAAAGAAGGGTCCGGCGTATATGAGACACCTTGAACCAAGAGGTATAGAGTTAGTTTGACGAGACAAACCGAGAGGACGTCTGCAGAGTGTGGCACGTGCCATATGAGAATAAAGAGAGAGAAAAGTCGGTGGTACAGAGCTGGAGATGGAAATGGAGAAGAGTGAGCACCAGGCTGCAGCATCCGTGCCTAAAACCCGCGACCATCTGTTGCTTCCTCTGACATTTTCATTTAAGCCGATGTGCGGAAGCGTTTTGACGCGTATGGTCCTTTTTTTTTCTTCTCATTCTTTCTCACAGTTTCCAACCGCAGGAAGTCCCTCGCATATGTACGTCGATTCGAGACTATACCACTGGGACATTTTTTTCCGCTTCCTTTTTCTTTTTTCATTTTTTTGTTTGCTTCCAAATGGAAGCTTTGTAATCGTCCCATTTTCGGATTTCCTAATTTTGCTTGGAAATTATATGTTTGAAACGTTGAAATCCAAAATTTTAGCGCCATGTGTGCATGTACGCATGGTCAACTTCGCCCGATCTTTTAGAAAATTAAAGGAATAAGTGGTTGAACTTATTCCCAGGAATGTCAAACTTCATCAAATTATAAGTATTACTGAGGACTAAGCCTGAGGAAAACTTCAGCTCAATGGGTTGAGTAGTTTTCCATAAATTGCCATTTCGTTCTCAATCGTTTTTCACTAATATCGTAAAAACTTTTCAACCGATTGCAATTTCACCTCTCTAAATATTCGTCAAAATTTTCTCTATCAATCCAACTTTTGTGTTTTTTTGCCAAACAAATGTGTTAACGCGGTAACGTTGCGAGAAATTGACGCATGAACTCGGAATTTGACATGAAGTTTCCGTTTGGCATTGAAGAAGAGCTGATTCGGATCATTAGGTCATGCGGTATTTCCATGTTTTTTTCAAAATAATACAAGACTAAAGGGCATTTCCAAGTCACATACCTCACCATATAAAACTTTTAAGAATTTGTAACAAATTTTCCAATTTGACACATGAGCAATGCAAAATTTGAAGCTGAAACATTTGTTTTGAGTTTTGAGTTTTTCCTCTAGCTATTCGGAAACACTATCTATTTATTGATAGCGATGAAAGATTGAAACAATCACTCGAGGACATGCTGACTGTCACGTTCTCGATATTCAATGCTCACAATCTTTGCTTGTCTTTTCTGCTTTTCAGTATCCTTGGTGGAGTTCGAAGAGAAGACGATTAAGTTATTTAGATGGTTTGAGGCG
>NW_011887800.1:529312-545308 GCF_000806365.1 Fopius arisanus | reverse complement strand
TGTAAACGTGATTGTATAATCATTAATAATAAATAATCAGATTATTGCTTAATTAATTGGTTACTTTTAAGATGCTAGAAGTGAGTGGATAGACCCTTCTGACCTTCCATTCATTGCATCTATATCGTTGAATGAGAAGCCCCACTGCAGTGGCCTTATCTACGATTCAATTCATGTTATCACAACTACTACCTGTGTGCAGGGAATTTCACCTGATTTGCTACGTATACGTGCCGTGGGCTTGATGTCTCCATTTTTTCAAATGCATTACTCTGTTAAATCTTATGTCACTCATCCATCATACAGCCAAATCGGAATGCAGGGCAAAAGTGGTTCATACACCAGACATGATATTGCTGTCATAACGGTATTCAATTTAACATTTAATTGAAATCAATTTCAGTTCTTTGGCATGATCTCGATATTGTGAGACAGCTTGCGTAAATTATAAATCTTGGAATTGTTCACCATTACTAATAATGATTTCCTTTCTCATTCTTCAAACAAATAGGTGGATCCGCCTTTCGTCTTCACTCATCGTTCTGATCCAGCTTCGTTCAAGCAAAGTAGAGAAGTTATCTCTCTATTTCATCGTCGTTATTATAAATATGTCGGATGGATTCAACCTGCCTACATTTCCCAGCAACCACTCAAGCACGCTTTACATGAGTCAGATGTCACCCTTGATCGGCATGGTCAACAGGAGGATACCTACTACACAGCAGTTTTGCCAGATATTTATTCACGTGGGCGGGACAGGTTGATGCAATGTCAGGTGAGAACAATTGGCTCTATTTAATAATCTTTGTTTTCAGCATTATTATAATTATTATTTAATTTATTAGAGAAATAGAGGTACACCGATTTTTGCCCAGGACGATTCAAAAGTCGTCGCTATTCTAACAGATGTAAGTTTAATATCGAATGATACGATATTGGGGACATTTCTTAAGGTGAGGAAGTACATGACTTGGATTCAGCAGACTATCGAAAGAAATCCTTCTTCTTCATCCTTCGAATCAATTGAGCTGGAGTAAATTGATTATTCTTCTTCATTGATCATGCCAGTGAAGTGCGTTAACATTTTTAATGTCACGTTATGTTTTGCTAATGAGTTATCTTCCTCATTTCAAGAAAAATAAATAAAATTTGTCTTTCGCACGAGCTGTTGTGAAAATTATTCTGTTCTTTCCCTTTCTCTTTCGAATGCAATTTGACCGATTTTTTGATTTTCTAATTTCAATAGCAAGTTGTCGAGAATTTTATGAACGCACATGAAGCACCCAATGGATTGCCATTTGTTTTTTCTCAAAATATTCATCTTAATGGGCTTGTTCGTCATATCTTATTCGTCATATCGTCTTATTCGTTATATCGAGCATTAAAAATATGTATATGATATTGCCTTTTTTCGTTTCTTAAGAATATTGTCGGTGTCCTATACTGAATAGTTTGATGCAAAATTTTGATACCGTGAAATGAAAAAATGAGTTGAAATTTGGTATGATCGTAGCTTTTATTCGTTCTACGCTGCTTGTTCCTTTTCGGAAAGTTCCACTTTCTGAGTGAATACGAATAAAGAATTCGACTGGATAAAAGTGGGATTTTCTTTTAGAATCTGTATATTGTGCACAACGCCCATGGGATTGAGACATTTTTTAATGAGCAAATCAACTCACATAATCCATTTGCTCCTAACCAACTTGCCTTCAAAGAAACTCTGAAAATGGGTGATTTTTTATGAAAATAGAGGCTTTTGACTGCCGACGACATAATTATTTCATTTTTGACGGCTATTATTATTGTATATTATTGTTTGATGTGCTCCAGATTGGAATTAATCGCGTACATTTTGAACACTCATTTTGCGAAGTGTGCAGAGACAGCAGGTTAGGAAATCAAGAACATTCCCCTCGAAATGCAGCAATTTCCGTCGTGAGCTGCACATTATTCGCCCAGAAAAATGATATCCTCACTGCTATGATTTTTTTTACAATCGGGAAAGAATGCAGGATGAAGATGACTGCGCGGATGTATTAATGTAAGTATTATACTCCCATTTTCTCGAAACAATTCTCTCGCGTTCTTCATTTTTTGCTTGAGACCAAAAGCTTTGTAAGTTTTCGAATATTCTGCGGAATCCACTAATAGAATTGGTAGATTCTTGAGGAGAAAAAAATACATGTTGAGGGGTCGCCACATGAAAGCGGCATAAAGCTTCTGTCGCTAAGTTTGTTGATCATTTTTTTGTCTTCTTTTGAGGCATATCATACCCTCATCCTCTGATATCGAACGCGCGGAATGGACGGGATGCTGCGGACGACCGTATAGGAACAGGGCTGGTGGCACGCGTTTTCTTGGTCACATATTTTTCAAACACACTCTTGTCTGCCTTGATGAATACATTGAAGCCTGATGCCACTGGCTCATCTGCACTATGACTAACTGGGACAGACGGTGAACCACCAGTTTGGAGATGTTAGTTAATTCCAACATCAACAACTAACATTCCCTTCTTTCACCTCAACTGAAAAAAATCACCGAAGGATTCACGAATTGAATGTGTTGGATTATTTTTTCCGTTCGAATTTCAGTCAATGGAATGCTTTTATTTGATTTACATAAATTCTCATGTAATTATGTGACACCATTAGAAATGAATGAATTAAAAATTCATTGAATTCAATGATTTTAGTGATGAAAATCGGATAATACTCATCTATTCCACTCACATTATTTCATTTAAAGAGTTGTTGCTGATATCTTCTCATTTTTTATATTTTTTTCAAAAAATATCCGTGCGTATGCATATATGTGACCAAAAAGTTTTTTGACTATTATTCCAAAGACAATTTGTCACTTACATTTCACCCACACTTAATTGATTTGTTGCAGTATCCTTTGTGGAGTTCGAAGAGAAGACGATTAAGTTACTTAGATGTTTTGAGGCGAAAATTCCAAGATCCCATTTGCAGCAATATTCTCAATTGTGTCACTATACTCATCGTCACATTCGGAATGCCCCGATCTCCGGTAATCTTTATGATTTTTCGGAAATTGTGAGAACAAGTATAGTAGTAAAAAATGATAAGGTAAAATATTCTTTACAACCATTTCCGTATTGCTGTGGACTTTTCGTATAGAAGAGCTTTAGCTTTTGTACATTGCATTGTACAACGAAGATATTTTAGACCATAAAGCGTGAATACACCAAAGTGATTTGCATCTGTTTTTCTTCTCAACTACATCTTGAGTTTCGTAATGAAGACCAATTCATTGTGCTTCATGATATTGCTGCTTCTTCGTATTTCTCACCGTAAGTGTAAACGTGATTGTATAATATATAAATAATCATTAATAATAAATAATCAGATTATTGCCTAATTAATTGGTTACTTTTAAGATGCTAGAAGTGAGCCGATAGACTCCTCTAACCTTCCATTCCTTGTATCCATATGGTTTAACGAGAAGCTCCATTGCGGTGGCATTATCTACGATTCAAAGCATGTTATCACAACTACTGGTTGTGTGCAGGGAATTCCACCTGATTTGCTAATTGTACTTGTCAAAGACATGATGTTTCCATATTTTAATGAAATGCAATACTCTGTTAAATCATATGTCACTCATCCATCATACCGCCAAATTGGAATGCAAGGCAGAAGTGGTTCATACACCATAGATGATATTGCTGTCATAACGGTACTCAATTTAACATTTAATTGAAATAATTTTCAGTTATTTGGTATGATTTCGTTATTGTGAGACAGCCTGCGTAAATTATAAATCCTGGAATTATTCACCATTACCAATTATGATTTCCTTCCTCATTCTTTGAACACATAGCTGGTCAATCCTTTCCTCTTGAGACATCGTCTTCGTCCAGCTTCGTTCAAGCAAAGTGGAGAAGGGCTCACCTCTCTACTTAATCGTCGTCCTTATAAATATGTCGGATGGACTCGACCTACTTACCTTACCCCGCAACCACTCGTTTTACATGTGTCAAATGTCACCCTTGATCGGCATGGTAAAAAGGAGGATACCCACTACACAGCAGTTTTGCCAGATATTTATTCATGTGGGCGGCTGAGGTTGACGCGATGTCTGGTGAGAACAATTGGCTCTATTGAATAATCTTTGTTTTTAGCATTATAATTATTATTTGATTTATTAGGAAAATAGAGGTACACCGATTCTTGCCCAGACAGATTCATCAAATTCAGAAGTCATTGCTATTCTAACAGATTTAAGTTTTATACCGAGTGATGCGATATTGGGGACATTTCTTAAGGTGAGAAAGTACATGACTTGGATTCAGCAGACTATCGAAAGAAATCCTTCTTCTTCATCCTTCGAATCAATTGAGCTGGAGTAAATTGATTATTCTTCTTCATTGATCATGCCAGTGAAGTGAGTTAACATTTTTAATGTCACGTTACGTTTTGCTAATGAGTTATCTTCCTCATTTCAAGAAAAATAAATAAAATTTGTCTTTCGCACGAGCTGTTGTGAAAATTATTCTGTTCTTTCCCTTTCTCTTTCGAATGCAATTTGACCGATTTTTTGATTTTCTAATTTCAATAGCAAGTTGTATAGAATGTTATGAAAGCACATGAATCACTCAATGGATTGCCATTTGTTTTTTCTCAAAATATTCGTCTTAATGGGCTTCTTCGTCATATCTTATTCGTCATATCGTCTTATTCGTCATATCGAGCATTTAAAATATGTATATGATATTGCCATTTTTTCGTTTTTGAAGAATATTGTCGGTGTCCTATACTGAATAGTTTGATGCGAAATTTTGATACCGTGAAATGAAAAAATAAGTTGAAATTTGGTATGATCATAGTTTTTATTCGTTCTACGCTGCTTGTTTATTTTTCGAAAGTTCCACTCCCTGAGTGAATACAAATAAAGAATTCGACTGGATAAAAGTGGGATTTTCTCTCAGAATCTGTATATTGTGGACAATGCCCATGCCAGTGAGATATTTTTTAATTAGGAAATTAATTCATACAACCCATTTGCTCCTAACCAACTTGCCTTCAACGAAACTCTGAAAATGGGTGATTTTTTATGAAAATAGAGGCTTTTGACTGCCGACGACATAATTATTTCATCTTTGACGGCTAGTATTATTGTATATTATTGTTTGATATGCACCAGATTCGAATTAATCGCGTACATTTTTGACAGTCATTTTCCGAAGTGTGCAGAGAGCAGGTTAGGGAACCGAGAACATTCCCTTCCAAATGCAGCAATTTCCGACGTGAGCTGCAAATTATTCGCCCAGCAGAATGATATCCTCACTCCTATGATTTTTTTTACAATTGGGGAAGAATGCAGGATGAAGATGACTGCGCGGATGTATTAATGTAAGTATTATACTCCCATTTTCTCGACATAATTCTTTCGCGTTTTTCATTTTTTGCTTCAGAACGAAAGCTTTGTAAATTTTTGAATCTTCTGCGTAATCCACTAATAGAATTAATAGTTTCTTGAGGAGAAAAAAAGACATGTTGAGGGGTCGTCACATGACAGCGGCTATAAAGCTTCTGTCGCACAGCTTGTTGCTCATTTTTTTGTCTTCTTTTGAGGCATATCATGCCCTCATCCTCTGATGTCGAACGCCCGGACTGGACGGGATGCTGCGGACGTCAGTATAGGAACGGGGCAGGTGGCACGCGTTTTCTTGGTCACATATTTTTCAAACACACTCTTGTCTGCCTTGATGAATGTTTTGAAGCCTGATGTCACTGGCTCATCTGCACACTGGAACAGACGGTGAACCACCAGTTTGGAGATCTTGGTTAATTCCAACATCAACAACTAATATTCCCTTCTTTCACCTCAATTGAAAAAAATTACCGAAGGATTGACGAATTGAATGTGTTGGATTATTTTTTCCGTTCGAATTTCAGTCAATGGAATGATTTCATTTGATTTTCATTAGAAATGAATGAATGAAAAATTAATTGAATTCACTGATTTTAATGATAAACATCCCATAATACTTGTCTATTTCACTCACGTTATTTCAATTAAAGAGTTGTTGCTGATATCTTGTCAGTTTTTATATTTTTTCGATGAATTTCTGGGGCATCGTCGATCAGATTGTCGTAAAAAAATGTATGTTTTTAGGTGTTATCAGTCAACAACTCACATAAATTTTCATCGTTGTGTCTATTCTTCCAAATTTGTGGTAATTTTGTGAATTTCCGCAAAAGTTTGCTGGGAACGTAGGAAAATTTTTTCACGGCGAAGAAAATTTGCGAGACATTGCGTAGTGAAAATCTTAAAATGGCAATATTTTTTCACGTCCATTTCATCCACCGATTCTCCGAAACTTGTAAAAAAAAAATAATAATTGTAAAATTAGAAGATATCGACAATCATAACCCCTTAAGCCCTCGCGTCTATACTGACGAGAATGAAATTGATATGAAGAGCAAATTGAATCCATTCTTTCTATCTTCTACGGGTAATATAGAAAAGTGTAAGACTCAATTATGTCAAGCTATTTAATGGCAAATTAATTGTACTCGGATGAGGGTCATCGGTGAATAGGGATGATGATGGTTGGGGCTGCAGGGTATAACTCACGTTAATTTATCATGATGCCGCAATGATACGATGGGAGGATGATGGTGGGTGGAGGGAGGAGACAATTGAAGAAAATGGGATGGGAATGCGTATGCAGCATTGCAACACTGCAGTATTGAATGAGGTTTTGAAGCGTCAATAGAGAGTTGTTTTTTTTTAAGTTGAAAGAAGAGGAGTAAGAATAAGAAGAAGAAAAGCGGGTAGAGTAGGGGCAGATGGTTGGGGATCGCAGCCAAGTGGCAGCGGGCACGCGCCAACAACTTGGAACATCTGCCGCTGTACTCCTATCCCCAGGCTCACCCAAGAGACCAACCACCGACTCCCAGTGCCAGTTTCTTATTTCGTATCTTTTCGGCTTCTTCCCTCTTTCCTCTTCCCTTCTCCTATGTATATACCATCCCAACCAGATCTGCACCTTTCTTTCACGCCAAAGGAGCACAACAGCCCCCACCACATGGACACTCAAATTTTTACAGATGTCTCGTACCTCTCTCTTCATCTTTTTTTTTTCATCCTCTTTCTTCCGTCTTTGGATTTTTCCGCAATTGATCTTGATCCTTATTGTCATTATTTTACATGTGAAAAAATCCTTTCATTCACTCTCCTCAACTGGAAATTGCAATGGTCGGAATAATCTCTTTTGCCAAGTAATTGTACTGTTATTCAGGCAGAATCATTTGGTCAATTGGGGAAGGGAAATTTTCGGGTCAAATTGTTGGGCTGTGATGTACGGAATTTTTTACTCGAATTATATATCGTATATCTGTACGCTATATTTTCATATCCCAATCTGATCGATAGTTTTCAATATATCTCAGAAAAATAGGAACAATAACAAAAGACTGGCAGAACATCCTTAACTGAGGTTCACCAAATAAATGTGTATGCTAGTAATTGTATGTTGGAATATGTGTGTCGCATTTTTGAATTTTTTGTTGCAAATATATTTCGTGCCAATGTTAAATATATGCTAAATATATGCGTGTAAATGTGTGCGCTGATGTTTATTCATCTTATATCGAATCGTATTATAATCGTACATAATTGATCTACTTAATCACCTTTCAGACATTTGATGTTATCAGGCGGATAGGAAAGTTTTAAAGAATATATTCCTCTCAAGGGTGATATTTCAAGACATTTTTGTAGAGAAAAATCCAGTAAAAATTACATACCTATATTCCGTAATCTGCCAGTCAAAACAGTATTCAGTAAAAATTATGAAAGTTACGCACTTTTTCACTGAACTTTATGTACTTTTTCCTTAATTGAATTTTTCTCTCCGTGGACTGTCAAATATATGTTTATAGCATTTTCGCCTAAATATATGTGTGTATATCAATTGTAATTGTGTGTGTGTGTCAACTATCATTGATGCATATTTCGCAGATGCAGACTTTCCCGCATGATTTAATGGAACTTTGTGAAATTGAAGTATAAACTGTAGATTTAAGGAGTTATAGCCAATATCTTTTCATTTTTTGAGTTTTTTTTATAAATTTTTGAGAAACGATTAATAAAATTGACGCGGAAACATGCTGTTCAATGAAATTTAGTCAGCATAAAATAATTTTTGTACATTCCCGGTGAACTTTTTAAGAATTCCAACAAATCACCAAAAATTTATGCAATTTTTAATAGTTTTTCCATTTTTTTCATTCAGGTTAATCTTATTAAGAATTTTCCTAAAATTTACAATAAAGATGAAAAGTCAGAAGATATCTACAATAACAGCTTAATAATAAAGATAGATGAAGATTTAATTTATGCTTACCTGAATTTCCGGAAAAATTCTGATTATTTTCAATACGAATTCGATTGAAAAATGTCTTGAGCTTTCCAATATAATTGGAATTCGTATTAAAAATAATCAGAATTTTTGGGAATTGTAATTAAAATAATGTCTGGTAAATCTCAAGCCATCAAATGGCGCGATCCCATACATGAAAAAAATATATCCCAAGAGTTTCAGCTCTGGATAAAATGTTTCAAAAACAAGGCAGATGTCTTGGCAACATATTACAGAACTTGTTTGAGAATCAGATTTCGCACGGAAGCGCGAGCCCATCCGTACTTCATTTGCCACTACTGTGCAGGTGATCTGCAGAAATGTAGAAGAGGAAAAAAAAGGGAAGAAACGAAAAGTAGTGAGGGGAGTGCTGCTAATATTCCGCGCGTGACTGGGCGGAGAAGTTTCCAACAAAAAAGAAGAATTACGGTGTAGGAACAAGTGGATAATTGCATATAGCTTGTTAATAATATGTGTGTAAAATTTTTTCGATTATTTAATAAATAAATAATTCCGTACATAGTCAGTAATTTTCCATCAATATGTTTAAAAATGTGATCGGTACTCGATTTTTGTAAAGGTATCATCATCATTGAAGAATGCCAAAAGATCGATTTTTCGATTTTCGATTTTCTGTACCCCCAGAAAGTGCGTTGAATACGAATCCACTACCCAACATTCTCCATTAAAAAAACAATTACCCAGAATTTCATTATATTTGAACAACAGAAAAAACCTAAATTAATAATAGTGTTATACCTGTCGCCATGCAAATTATTGTTACGATATCAATGAACTCATAAAGCGAAAACTTAACTTTTTTGGTAAGTGCTTACATATATGAAATTTGCTTAGATGATGTGAAATTACGAAAAATCTGCGATATCTAATCTGTTTCGACTTTTCTGATTAAAAAAACTCGCATGTAACCCAAAACCTCTACCGCACTTGTTGCATAATATACTATCCCGGATTGAATATATGGATAATCGAATGTTGTGCGGTATTGTTTGGAAAAAATGTCCACACATCTGGAGACATCACAACAAATCATTTGTGGGAATGCTAGAGGACAAAAGCAATCTGGACAAGTTGTGTGCACTGACACTGGCCACTTGTCATTCTCCACGCGGTGAAAAGGTGGTGCATCTCGCACTGGAGATTTTTTCAAACCGACCACCAGTCAAGTGAAGAGGTAGAACGACAAAGGTCTATATGGACATTAAGTTACAATGTGGTGACCATGGAACCAGATGGTGGCTTTCACCTTCATAAACCATTTTTCAGTTTTGTCATTTTTATTTCCAAATAGACCCATTGTATTTTTTAAAATTTCACGTTTCGAGATTATGTCTCAGAATAACTTGAAATAAACAGCAGAATAGCAAAATCATGGCTCACCTTGTAAAAATTCAAAATCGGAAAATCAGTTAAGGTAACTTTCACCAAAATTTCCCAAATTCCTGGAAAATTAACATTATTTATGGAAGAATCACTTCTCAACGAGTTATTGCCGATATCTTTTCATTTTTCACGTTTTTTTTTCATTTCTCAGGAGCCCTGGATCAAATGAACGTGGAAAAATATATCGTCTTTAGATTTTGTCATCATTCAATGACTCACAAATTTTCATAGTCATGAGTGTATTTTTATAAATTCTTTGAAAAGTTCTGAGAATTCTCGGAAAAGTTTATGACGTAGGAAAATTCTTCGACGGTGATGAAACTTCGTGAGATATTAAACAAGAATAAAGAAATAAAAACGCTATATTTTTTCATGTCAATGTCACCAACCCTTAGTCATAAACAAAAAAAAAATTTGAATCCGATGCACATAGGGAGCAAGCGATATATGTAATCGATGTATAGACTTCACTCTGACGGACAGACATTCACTGCATTATGATGACGTGAGTTTCGTCCTGCAATATGGAATGCTTGCATCAGATTTCTATTTTATTGTCCTCTATACGGGCGATTTTTCGGGCACTTGACAATGGGGTACCACAAAAATAAAATTTTTCTGCGGGAAATATAATCGTTTTGCTGATAGCCTTTTCACCCGGTCATGACGTTGACATCAAAAAGAAAAAGAACAGAAAAAGAACAGAAAAAGAACATAAGTTCTTTTTGTCCGGTACTTGTACTCTATTTAATTTTCATTAATTTTCATCCCGCATGAGTCAAATGCCCGCCAATCTCTAGTTACGCGCAAAATTTTTTTCTCCATCGAAAAAAAAAAAACTGGGGTATCGAATATTTTTTCATGATAATTTTTTTTTTATTCAACACCCATAAATCATTTTTTATGGATAGAAGAAAAAATCTCGTTCGCACTCATAGAATTCCATATTTATTTTTCTTTTTGTTGTCTGCATTTTTTAACGGTTTTTTTACCCAGACTCATTTCCGATCTCATATATGATCACCCCCACATGAACCACCGATTCTAGAATTCATTGGATTTTTCCAGACAGCCGATTTATAACTCAATTTCTAAACGGGAACCCTCGCAATCATTCAAGTTCCTTGGGGATGAACCTAAAAAATATTCTCCCTTTAACTACCACCTACTTCCTCTAGGAAGGGAAAACTCGGTTGACATCTGCTCTGGTTCTCTTCAAAAGACATAAAAAATGGAGCCGAGGAAAAAAACATTGAGGATGCAAGAGAAAAGGGTTGGATCAACATGAAGGATTAAGGAAGTTCCACACTCGTTATGCCAAAATTTCCGTTTTTTCAATTTTCCAGTAAATTATTAATGGGATTGACGTAAAAAAATGTAACGTTGTGTGTAATCCATCATTATTTAATACAATTACTATTTAATGCGATCATCTTCATGCATTTCTTCTACACTTATAATTATATAATTCTTTTTAAAAGTTAAGAAAAAACACAGGAAAATATTCTTACCATCTGGAAACTTCCTGAGTCATTAACTAATGACAAACCATAAAAACGTTATATTTTTTTACGTCAATCCGTACGTAAGTTTGTCAGAAAAATTGTTTAAAAACCTGAAAATCGCGGGAGATATTGGAAAAAATAACTTGCAACAATACCCTGCTCTTTACAGTACATACCAACTGGAAAAACCATTCGAATTTACTTATGCGAAGACGATAATTTCTCTTTCTGTATTGATTTAATTTGTTTATCAACACCACGAACCACATACCTCGTCGCATCGATTTCGATAAAAATATTGCGTAAACAATATATTTTCCTCGCATGAGAGAAAAGTTGTCAATTCGAATGGCATATGGCTCATGAATCTTCCCCAAATGGTTTCACAACTCAACAAATCACCAAGCATCCCCTCTGTCGATCTCCAAAGAGCGTGCACACAGAATTGTGCAATTTTTCTTTTCATTTCATTAATTCTCTAAAGGCCTTAGCCAATGTTTGGGTTGGCGATTTCGTCATGGTGTTAAATACAAATAAAAAAAAGGTGTAACCTTGATGATCGAGGAGAGGATGTATCCTGGAAAGCGTTAGCCTGACCTATCCCTATTATTCCGGCTTGAAATCGGCCGTTGAAGTACACATTCTGGCTCTGACGAATCTTCCTTCTACAGCTACTGGTTCTAAAGTTATTGAAGACCCCGATGTTGAAATAAGGAAGAGAATAGTTTTTGAGCCACATATAATCTCGTACACCAAGGAGACAGATGGAAAGGACAGAGATAAAGCTCTGGGTCATGATTCAAAAGATTCTCTCCCTTGGTTTTTTAGGGTGTCTTGCAGCTGTTGTTGCCTTAAACTCCCTCTCCTTGTTGCTTATTTCTTGAGGGCCCAGGTTGAATGCTTCAACATATAAGAAAATCAAGAATGAAATATCGATCGAAATCCTGCAGCTTATTGATTCTTAATCGACGTCTGCATTCTTCCAATATGCCTCAGATTTTTTCTTCAAGATTTTTTCTCAATATGTTCACAGATGTCTACTGAGTCAAATTTCCAAATCATCATGGGACTTTGCTGCTGCAGAATTATTAATAATTGTACATCAGTCCATAAATATCGACGGGTTCCACGACTAGAAAACCACGAGAGTGACCTCATTAGGAACGCTTGCACCCAGCCTCATGCCTCATACACGAGTTCAAACTAAAAATAGATATAATGATAATGACAAGAAAAATAATATGTCCAAAGGGTTGTATCACTCCATTAACCTTTTCAAAAATAATCTCCCTTCCAATGATAAATAACACGGTAGAGTTTTCTTTTTTAATTAAAGAGATGCATCTCGTCTGGCGGTGCGTCACATGGCGCGGATTGGTGACTCCAAAAATATAAAATTACATCTATTTTCTTCGGGATTGTGTTTTTATTTTTTCTTCTTCTTCTTCTTCTTCTTCCAGATGAAGAGAAAAGGGGCGGTGAGAGTGCCTGCTGGCATTAAATGAATCCGAAGGAGTCAGTCGCCAAGCGTAGGAACAGCCACCACCGTCAGACGGTTGAGCTGCTGAGCAGGCAATTTGTCTAGGAGTTCGACCATCCTTTGGTATTTCGTTAAATCTCGGGGTCTCATTATAACTATCCTCAGTAATCACACGCCGCTACATAAATGCACTCTGAAAATTCATTACTTTTTTAATGTTTTCGATCGAAAATACATGTGGGAAATAAGTTTAGTGCGCTTTTAAAAAAGATTTCATCTAGCTGAGAAGTTATAAAAATACTTGTATAATTGACTTCTTTTGTATAATATCTTAATAATTTTCTCCTCAGGTATAATATTCTAAGACTTTTAAAATCATTGAAATATTTCCCGAAAGCTTCGTTGTAAACAAATACAGTTGTCTTTCTGCAAAGCTTAAAATATTTGTTTGTTTGTGGATTGTTATTCGGTGGATTATTTTTCGGTCCTGGATTTCGCTGGGTAACAATTTTCATAAAAACGTTAAATCGGTTAGAAAGAAATGATGAACGATTGTCCAATTTCTGAAATAATTAAAAATAAATTAGTATCGCAGCCCTCGAATACCGCGATATTTTGAACATTCCACTGAAGCTCATAAACATTGGATCAGTCACAACTTGTGATGGCTCATTTCTATGGACGCAATACCTAAAACATTTTGAATTTTTCGGAGCGAAACAGTATCCAAAAATCAATCTTGACACCTTGCCGTGTTATACCATAAAACTCTTCAAACTGTAGTTCGCAGAAAATATTTACATCTTCTGGTAACCGCATAGCGGGTGAGTACGAACACTCTGGGCAAAACATAGAACTGAGAATAGTAGAAATATATTGGTCGTATACTGGTCGTTATTTCTTTCATATTACTCCCCGACAGTTGGAGTTGCAATAAAAATTAAAATGCATGTCACCAAATGTCACAACTGCCAACGATTTCTTTAAGCCATCATTTTGGTATTCAGTTAGTCTTAGTCTTAGTTTTCAATGCATTGAAAGAAACAATACATCTTTCAATTAAACTTATTGCTGGCATATAAACTCAAGAGAGGAATTTCAATAGGAATTCTAAATAGAGCATCCAGTTATTTATAAATGGATACAAATTACAATCGTCTGAAATACAATACCTTGGTCAAAATTATTTAGCTTCTCAGTGCATTATTCTATTATTTCAAATTCTTAAAACAGTATTATGATGAACGTGGATTTTTTGTTAGAAGAAAACGTAGCAGACAATTACAGCCACATGTCATCCGAAAATACCTGAAAGACTAAAACGGCAAAGCTAACTGTTTACATAACAAATGCCACAATCGTTCTTTTATTCATTTTCATGTGGCTGCATAACGGTGGACGGTCATAATATGAATGGTTCATTTATCTTACCCCTTTTTCGTTCATGGAGCAATAAAATATTAGTATTTTCTACAAGACAATTAACATCTTCAATTTGCCGGGTCTCGCGCGTTCTCCAAGACAGCACATGTAGCACATGTTGGAGGAATGATGACGAAAACGATCCCAAGAAAAATGAAGAAAAGCATCTGTTGCTTTTGGGACCCAACCAACACCACCATCACCACCATCACCAGGTGCTAGCCACCTTCCGTGTCTTTCACCCCTCTTTTTTTCAAGGGAGGGGGCCTTCTACATACCTCTCCTGCTCCTCCTACTTGCTTTATTCCTGAGATTTCCACCATCTGCACCCTAAACCTTTTCCCCCACTCATATTACAACCTCAATCCAGTCCTACCATTTTTGCATCTTTTCCATTGATTTCTCCAAGTACTTTCATGCCTCGCACATTATATCATTATCACATATATCTAACTAATTAAGACACTTGGTTTAATGTCATGATTTCACTTTTTTATTTTTTTTAATTTTATTTTTTGTTTTTTTTTATCATTTCATTCGCTCTAACCATTTAAATTTCCTAGATTATTTCAGTTAAAAAAAATTCTATTATAACATCTTTCTAAGTTCTCAGTTCTCAGTTATGGCTCCCTATACGCGAGTTTCTTAAATGTTTGATTTGCAGGAAATCGAGAAAGAATTAAATATTAAGAGAGCTTCTTTAGTTAAATTGGCGATCGCTCTGAATTTTATTCGATAATAATATTACCCCTCAAAAGAGGAGGTCTTTGGGCTCGTCGTCAGCGTGCTTGTCCTATGACCAAAGCGTCCCAGTAGCGCAGGTTCAAGTCCCGGAGGTACAAAATGTTTCATCGTCGGAAAACGAACTGATAGTCTGTGAACCAGCGGATAGGGGATTGGCCTGGGTACTGTGTAGGTGCTGAGAAGGGTTGGTAAAAGATATACTAAGATCACACCATCTGGGCACCACCCCATTTATTTAAATTTATTACCGCTCAAAATATTCCAAAAAATATCACAAGTCAAAATATTATAATACAAATATATTACTTCACAGGAATATTAGTCCGAAAAATGTGACAAGCCCAGATTACGATATCATTATATTGATTTCAAAAATATTGCAAGGGAAAAAATTATTATATAATTTGTTTTTATTATTATATAAATTCATAACATACTAAATACTGCTTAAGGATTCCTACTTCGTGATTTGGAATACTTAAAAATTATTGCTACATTGAGGGGCAGTCGCAGCGAGTAAAAGTTCGAGGGTAATTGAAAATTATATATCAAATATGAGAACCTATTATATTTTTCCTTGTTCTTGTAATGCTTCGAAATAATCTGTGTTGTTGAAATATTTTTAGCTGTAATGTTTTTTGTTGGGTTGTTTAATAGGTAATCATTTAACTTTTTAAAAGTACTGATTTTATAAGAAAGACGACTTGATTTGGAGCAGACATATCAGATATAGAAAGGAGATATAGAAGTCAATCGTATACTCCGATCAAATATGAGATAACAAACAGGGCAACCACAGCAATCACTATAGCCATGACAGAGATAAAATACCAATTTTCCCAATGTTTACCGGAAGATGAATACGATGATCACGTGATTATCGATTTCCACCACTCCTTTTTGAAGAGGTCAATAGCAGTGAACACCCTCTCCACCCACTTCTTCGTCGTACTCAGATATGAGGCATTCCTCGTCAATCCAGGCACCTGTTTTTTCCGATATCGCTGAAAGTTCTGAAAAAAAAATCTATACTTTTCTGTGGGTTA
>NW_011887800.1:526996-529302 GCF_000806365.1 Fopius arisanus | reverse complement strand
ATTGGCCTGGGTACTGTGTAGGTGCTGAGAAGGGTTGGTAAAAGATATACTAAGATCACACCATCTGGGCACCACCCCATTTATTTAAATTTATTACCGCTCAAAATATTCCAAAAAATATCACAAGTCAAAATATTATAATACAAATATATTACTTCACAGGAATATTAGTCCGAAAAATGTGACAAGCCCAGATTACGATATCATTATATTGATTTCAAAAATATTGCAAGGGAAAAAATTATTATATAATTTGTTTTTATTATTATATAAATTCATAACATACTAAATACTGCTTAAGGATTCCTACTTCGTGATTTGGAATACTTAAAAATTATTGCTACATTGAGGGGCAGTCGCAGCGAGTAAAAGTTCGAGGGTAATTGAAAATTATATATCAAATATGAGAACCTATTATATTTTTCCTTGTTCTTGTAATGCTTCGAAATAATCTGTGTTGTTGAAATATTTTTAGCTGTAATGTTTTTTGTTGGGTTGTTTAATAGGTAATCATTTAACTTTTTAAAAGTACTGATTTTATAAGAAAGACGACTTGATTTGGAGCAGACATATCAGATATAGAAAGGAGATATAGAAGTCAATCGTATACTCCGATCAAATATGAGATAACAAACAGGGCAACCACAGCAATCACTATAGCCATGACAGAGATAAAATACCAATTTTCCCAATGTTTACCGGAAGATGAATACGATGATCACGTGATTATCGATTTCCACCACTCCTTTTTGAAGAGGTCAATAGCAGTGAACACCCTCTCCACCCACTTCTTCGTCGTACTCAGATATGAGGCATTCCTCGTCAATCCAGGCACCTGTTTTTTCCGATATCGCTGAAAGTTCTGAAAAAAAAATCTATACTTTTCTGTGGGTTAGAAGGACTCTTTGCGATTTTTTCCAGCTTCGATGCTGCAGTTGGATGAAAATGAGATGTAGGAATGAATGAAAAATACTGTGAAAAATGTGTCACTCTCAAGATTTGCGGAATCTTTTTTTCTTGATTTTACGTCAAAAGTATTCAGGTTATTTTATAGATTTTTGCATTTTCCAAGCATGTTTTCCTTAAGTTTCCCACGAACACCTTACGTAATAATGATTATCGTTCTTTTAATTTTGAGTATCATCTATTCTTGGGTTTTTTACGCGTAAGAACTCGCGTGGATAGGTAATAACTGAAAGGATAGATAAAAAAGTCCAATGGGGGCACGAGTGGAAGATTCACAAATTCGTAATTTTGCCCCGATCTCTATTGGCTGGCATTTTCTGATTTTACATTAATTTTTAGGTAAGGGGGCAACAGAAATTTCCAAGCCTGTTTGACTCTTGGACGAAATCTTGAATTTGCAGTGCCAAGATATCCTGAAATTTCACTAAAATAGATGAGAATTGAAGGAAAAATTTTTAATGGTGGATTTTCATAAGTTAGAGGTATTAGAGGTACAAAAAAATATGCCCTATTGCCAGATGCAAAAAAAAATATGGTCACACCGGTGATTTCGAAGGTGCATTGCGGGACAAATTTTTGGGAATCTTGGTAAGCGAGATTGAGAATAAATTATCAGAAAGAATTCACTAAAGATGGCTGTGAGAGCGGAATTGTAAGTCCCAGCAGTCGAGTAGAGAAGCACACATGCTTCTTTTTAAAAAATGAAAAAAATATTGCTGATTCTTTCTGTTAATTTATTCCCAATCCCAGTCGGAAAGATGCCGAAAAATTCGTCTCACCATGCAGTTGCCAATGGAATTGCCACTGTGATGATACTCTGCCACATCTGGCAACCCTGCACAAGACAAAAATATTATTTTACTTTTTGCAATTTTTTCTAAGTAGTTTCTCATAAAACGTAGGAATAGCAGAATCATATTCATCATGCATTCATTTTTGCAATGTAACATACCAAAAAATCTGGAGGGGGGGGGGGGGGGAGTGAATGCGATGACTCATAATTCTCAAATGTAAATATGGAATCCTCATTTTTTTTTCTCGTTTTATTATTCGAATATTTCGTTTCCGCTCTGAATTTATTACGCTGTGCGAAATAATTTGACTAAATGAAATTTGCAGTTTCATTTGCAATAAGCATAATTTACTTATTCGAATTCTAAGGTAATAGTCGCACGGAGAGAAATATTCAATAAAAATTACGTCTTTTTCGTAATTTTATGGAACTGTAATTTGCACGTAATTTTTATCTAGAGTCAGTGATTTTTTTTGCGGTGTTTCGTCATTTTGTCTGAATTATCTGTGAAAAATTGCGAAAGTTCCGTAATTTTTACTAAATATTT
>NW_011887800.1:482547-526291 GCF_000806365.1 Fopius arisanus | reverse complement strand
TGAAAAAGTCGATAGTAAGGATTTTTAAATGATCAAGTTCCCCCGGAACCACCCGTAAATATTTCCAAAATCCCATATTTAAATTTACTAAGTACAACGAAATAAAATTTTTCGCCGATCAATTTCCCCTGGCATATGTACGTATAAATGCCCGAGTCCATTTTCCAAGTAGCTTCAATAACA
The DNA here is from genome assembly GCF_000806365.1 of Fopius arisanus. Classification (NCBI taxonomy): domain Eukaryota; kingdom Metazoa; phylum Arthropoda; class Insecta; order Hymenoptera; family Braconidae; genus Fopius; species Fopius arisanus. The sequence goes on along the minus strand of NW_011887800.1, from coordinate 526,108 downwards.
AAAGTGCGAGCAATGAAAAAACAATTTAAATAAGTGATAACTGGAATAAAAGTCTATATGCAAGATACATATTAATTAAACGCCCATCCATTCTGGCCAAAAATCCATTATTTCACACATAATAATTCAGACATAATTATTAAAATATACATTTATTCCACTAACTAATTTCTGTAAGACAATATAAAATGTATATATAAGCTATATGTGCATGTCTGTCTGCATGCAGAATTCTTCATGGTACTTTGATATTAATTTGTAACTCGTTAGTTCTGTTTCTGAGTTCATTGTGTTTTCTGGAATAATTACCAATCCCCGTGAACCGCAAAGATAGATATTACATGAAAATAGATCATACTCGATAATATCACCATTTTAATTCCACTAAAATACATCACTTCATCAAAAATGAAAAAAATTCCCTTAAAAAATCACGAGCATCTTCGGGATGATCAGTCATTAGCGACGATTTTTAAATTTGTTTTTTAATATTTTGAGGAAGGATATGGATGAAAGGAGCAGTGAATAGTGGATATATTATATCCCACGGTAATTCTTTGGGAGATATGCCAGAGGTCAAGACACACAAGGAAGAAAGAGCGATGGGTACATGAGCGTGGGAGAACATAAGGTAAAAGTGTATATATTGGGAAGGTGGTGTGGGCCTCGCGCCGAACAGCAGCTGTGATCCTCCACCCTGCGGCCACGCAACCCTTTTCCTTTTCTCAAAATTTCGTCTTCCTCTTCTTCCTTCTTACCTTATTCCTCTTCTCCACAATCTGGCGTGAGTTCCGTCGGTGAATCGAGACCATGTTTTGTGTCCATTCATGTCAATATCTACGAATACAATAAAACAATACTTAGCCATAGCTACAATGTTTTCAAATTCTCCCTTTCCTTTCTCCCTTTATTATCTCTACTACTCACTTTATTTATACCTTCTACCTTCAAAATCACATCATTCAGGGATGCCAAATCCGGTGATTTTGAAAAGGTAATTTTTTAGATTTTGGAGAAGTCATGTATTTTAGTGGAATTAAGATGGAGATTAAGAATATCATAGGGTACGATGGATTTTCATCTCATATTTATATTTCCGGTTCACTGCGATGAATAATTTGGGAAAATTGATGAGAAAAATAGACTGTTTATTATGTTTTATTATTACTCACGAAGTTCATCACTGGATAAATTTTTCTACGTTGCCCATAAAATTTTGCAAAAATTTAGAAGTCATTGAATAATCAGAAATCCAAGGAACATTTTTTTTAAACACGAAAAATGAAAAGATATCGCCAATTACTTCTTACACTCTTGGAAGTAAACGATATTCGTTTGGAAATCAGAATTTTTCTCTCTCGTCGATGAATCAAAGATTTTTTATTTTTACCATGGTCCTCACTCAAGGAAATGTGGTGGAGAGTGAGGCGAACCATTACGATTTACAAAAATGCAGATGGACACACCTGCTTATATATGGCTGAATGTAAAATGGCATGTGCCTAGAAAGAAGAGCGCACGAAGGTCCTCTCAGTTGTCGGTTCGTTTCGTTTTCATTTCCATAATTAAAACAAAAAATCCCTTTTTCAGACAGCAGTGGGCAGAGGAACGAGCAGCTTATATCACGTTTCCAAAACCAAAAGGTGATATCTCCGCAAATTTTTTGCTCTACCTCATCGAAGAAACCTTGAAAAAACTTATTGCAGTCTCGACTAGAATAAATTATCATTAAATTTATTATCTAAATTGAATATCACGTCCTCTATACTCCAGTCGCGACTATTCCATCTATTAAATACAAAACCATAAAATTAAAATAAAAAAGAAATTACAACAGAACAAATGAAAATATTGTCTCTATGAAATTTATCTAGGTTGATTCGAATATTAATGATTCTAATATTACTCCTAGGTTGTGATAACAAAGCTAGTAAAGTTAATAAATTAATAGAACACCACAGAAAATAAAAATATTTTTATTATTATTACTCCCCAGTTAATCCTTTTTAATTAAATAATAAATCCTTGCTTAATCATATTTTCTACATAAAAAACTGAAAACTAACAGCCAAAATTGCCCTCCCCCCCTTCTTTTTTAGGGTGTGTTCTATTGCAAAAATGAATGAATGACAAGTATAGTCCTGCCCAGTTATGCTCCATACAAAAAATTACTTAAAAAGAATAGCAAAAAATGAAATAATATTTTTCCGGTGTAGAAGGAAACGGAGATAGCTCGTTTTGCAGGGGAAGAGAATTTTAGGATATAGCCCCTTTTGCTTTTTGGATGGCTGTATGTGTATATATATAGGAGTCAGGTAGTAAGGTGGGCCGGTGCAGCGATATAGGGCCCAAGGAACCGGCAGTGTGTTAGCAGCGTGGGAAGGTACGGCAGCTGAGAGCGAACGAAAACGCTCTGGGCCTCTCCGAAAAGAGACGGCTGCTGTTTCTTCTTCTCGTTCGTACGATATATATCCAATGTTTCTCCATTGCACATCGACCTGTACCACTTACAATACATTGCCATCACCGTCCACCGTCTTCATAACGAGTTTTGTCCACATCATCCATCATATGGATCATCTTCATTCAATCAAGCGCGCAGTTGCCACTCATTTTTTCTCATATCACCTAAATCACCTTAATTACATAAATACCAGAAGGGGAGGGAATCATGTATTTGATAAGGTTCTTCTTCAAGTATAACCGGTAACTAATATTTATTTATGGTTTTTTATTTCAAGCGCTTCTGAGCATTCGGCGATCAATTTGCATACGTAATTTTTAAAAAAAAGGATAAAGAATGTATAAATTTTATTTGCAAATATTATAGTATGTTTAGGTCGACGACAATGACTGATGGTTTTCAGGTTTTCATGGCACCATTATTGAGAAATTTTTACTCTAGTAATAACTAATATTACCTCCAAATTTGTTTACTTTCCATTTTTGTCATGATAGAATATTTTCGACAGCCACGATTTTTAACTGCTCAGAAAACACTAGGAAGTTCTTTTGAAGATGGATAGCGTCTTTTTTTAACGCCGGAAGTTCTGAATTTTTCTAATTTTTTGTCTTTCTTGTCTTAGAAAAAAACATGTTTTGTTGAAGTTTTCCACAAAACCTTAAATTAGAACATTTGAAGATAAAATACCGATAAAAAAAAGAGCAGATTAAGTTGAGAGCTATCTTTATTAGAATTTATTAAATTATATAATCACTGTTATAGGGATATGTCTTGTGAATTCAGTACAGTAAAACCCTTTGCCGGGGTTGATCATATTACAATTATCATATCAGTTTATTTTTAATAAAAAAAAGATGATTTCTCAAATTTCTTTACATTTCTTTAAATTTCGAAACCCATTCTTAGAACAGTCCAATATATTTCCAGTTTCTTCTTCAATTCTTTATAACTTTTGTAAAGACCACCCCATTTACCTTTCTAATCACATTAAAAACGCAACTTGACTTCAAATGGAATTGATACCAATACTTCACTAACTGATTATTTTCAATGAATAAAAAACCGGCAAAAACCAATGAACAATTTGAAACGGATAATTCTCACATTTGCGTAAAACCTTTACAAATTCCATTATCACTCCTTCCCTGATAATGTTCATACAATTTTCCTACAATATCGACAACTGTTCGAATTTATTTCTCAATCTCTATTTCTTCACGTCCTTAATTTTTCTTTGTATATCAAAACCATTATATATATTGACCAATTATAAATATTTATCGTATAATTATCTCATTCATATTTAAAAAACTACCGTTCAGACAGTAGCCCAAACAATTAATAAGGAGAGATCCTGCAGTAATGAAGAACTTCTACCCAGGGCTGTCCTCCAGAATTTTGGGTTGGCAAGGGACAGGATGTCGTCTGTAGATATTTACCATGGTCGTACCTACCCCGTGGAACTTCCACCTATTCATCTCTATGTATTCAATGTCCATGTGTTTGAATTTCCTGCCTGCTCCAGGGATTTACTTTTTGGTGACTCCCCTTAGTTTTCTGTCTTCAGCTTCACTTCAGGGCCATTCTTCTACGATCACATCCTCGGAGAATGGTGCAACTGTGACGAAATAATCATACCTGAAGACACATTACTCTTTGTTAGAGGAAAAATAAATATATATAAATCAAGTTTTCCCTAGGGGGCAAACAAACATACTCATACGACAGTTGTACCTTCTGATGCTCTTTGTGATGCACAGCTTGGTTTCCATCGAAATCATAAAAAAAAACATTCATCTTCCAAGTGATCTTCATTGACTTTAAGATTCATTACTTTCCATCAGTTTTGTTACTCCATTTCAATAAACTTACTAATGAAACGGAACGCGCGTGCAGAATGGTCCACTTCAAAGCAGGAGTCCATTTTCCTTCTTTATTATTTTGTTTATACTTTGTATTTCTTCCAATTTCCAAATGACTGCGCACACACAATTGAATTGTATATATTGATTTATGTATTTGACAATATCGGATATAGTAATGAGATGGCAATAATCACTCTGGTCTGTGGTAATTATTACAACGGTAAAGTGACATCATAGTAATATCCATTGGAAACATACCATGGCCCATAGTAAATATTAATATTTATAAATTTTTACTATTTAATTTTTTTGGGGTCAGAAGATGAATGCAGATAATGGGTGCATAGTGAAGGGATTTCAGCGATTTCCACGATGTTTTTGTATTTTCCTGGAAAATTATCGATGGATTGATGTGAAAAAGTGACGCAGAAACAATAGATTAATTACTTAAATTTATTTTGCAACGTCTCGAATATTCTATCCTTGTGCCTCGCGAAATTTCAGGGCAATTCTCGAACGTTCGATAAAGAAAGGTATTTAAACTCGCACGTTCCCCGACAAATACATTAGTCTACTCCTGATTACGGATGTAAACACTTGCCTCTCAAGTATACAGTTCTTATCAACATTGATTTATTATTCTGATACCCGCATCAAATTTAAATTTATAAAAAACGCAGGAAAATGTTTGCACCACTTTGAAATTTTGTGAGTCATTAAATAATAACAAAACGGAAAAACCCTGGATTTTTTCTCGTCAATTCCATCGCGAATCCGCCAGAGAAATGATAACACGTTTTTGGCGGAAAGGATGCTCAAATACTTTTCAAAAAAATCGGTTTTTATTTATTAGGAGTTCGACTGTCTCAATCTCAAAGAATAAATTTCCAAGGAAATCAAGGAATGAATTTCCAAGGAAAAAATTGGAAGTTGCCCAGGTGGTATTTTACCCCACAATCTTCAGATTACCGGTCTGTTGTTCCATCCAATTAAGCTACCGGGTCGTCTTCATTTCCGACCTTATTGTCATCCTCTTCAACTCATTAAACTCCGCCTACCTCCATTACGCAACAAAAATCTAATCCAGTTGAGGTAGCTAATGTACATCTTTCCAAAAATCCGTTTGAAAACCACAAATGGCGTTCAAAAAAAGCTCAATTTTTATATATCTCGGAATGGGTCATTCCCTTGGATGACCCTAGCAGCACCATTTTACCCTTATCTCCCTGTATGTAATTTTTATATTGTTATAAATCCGTAAACAAAAAGAGGAGGATTCAAAAAAAGATGAAGAGCTTATTAAAATAATGTATGATGTTGATGTATTTATCCTGATTAGATATTTCCTCACGATGATCTTTACTTATGGAATCATTTAATGCTTCTTTTAGAAACTCTTAAAATTCAGTTTTAGAAAAATTTCAGAAAAATTTCAGAAAAGGGGTTATTGAGAATATCCACGTTTGTTATTGAAAAAAATCTTATTCTGAATATAAAAAAACAATCACTGATTTTATCTATCGTTATGTGACACAGGATCTATTTAATTTATTATCTCAGAAGCTTTTAGGTAGAATTCCAATAAATTCATTGCCAACTTTCTCTCCAATTCTCTCAAAACATTGTTTTTTGAATTTACAACTTAAACCTTCATCACTCCCTGAATTTTCTATTTGAAAAGTTCCGCTTAGGCAGAAAATTAGGAAAAATTCATCAGAAATCCGTCCATGCAGTTAAGAAGAGAATTGTCACATTGACAGCCAAATAAAAATAAAAAATAAAGTACTCATCCCATCATTAGATAAGAATGGAACCGATCGAACCATTTGATCTATCGAAACTTGTCAACAAAAATTGGGTAATGAATATTGTTCCTTTTAATATTAAAAAAATGAAACGAAATTTCTCCACAGATGTTGTTGTTGGTATATTTCAAGATTTTTTTCTTACTCCCATCGTTTGAGATGATGTAAAGAAAAAGGCCTTGGAGAAGACAGGCGGAAGTGGCCCGTACAAGGAGATTGCGACCACCTTCGCTTCCGCTATATTGAGAACTACGAAACACGACCACTACCACCTTCTTCCTTTTCTGTTTCTCTCCAACTTGGCTTCCTCCCTAGTAGTGGTGGCTTGCACACGTGTTCCCTTCGCCCGATTCTCTCCTACATCTCCTCCCGCTTCTTCCGGATATGAGTATACAAATGAAATAGCGTTAAGAAAAAAGTTTTTTTTTTAACTGAACATCGCTATACAGATTTGCCTCATACAAGTGGCAGACATGCCAAAAATACTAGCCCCTCCACTTCCTAACTTCCTTTTAGAATTTTATTGATGGATATATTTTTCATGAATGTGAAAGACTTATATTATAACCACCTGTCATGATCGTTGTGGTCTTGGAAAATTTTTCAGACAACACTGGAAAAAAGGACTTATTCAAAATGAGTCACTCGACTTATTTCTAAAAAAAGAATCCATCAAATGGAGTTAAGTGAAAAATCTGAAATAGCAATATCACAAAAACTACTTGTTTACTCGTATTTAGATCAGGAATACGGATTGATGGAGATCGAATCATTGAATCAACTCGAAGAATAAGTAATGAGTAATTTTACTCGGATTTTCTGGTAAGAATTGCTCAATTGCCACTAAATTTAACGATTACTATCGCCTAGGGTAATTTAAAAAATAAATGTGATGTACAATAATCGTAGCAAATTTGCCACTGTAAATCCTTTCAACGTGTTTCGAAATTGAATTCTTATGCATATGCTAGATAAAACGATAAAACACCATTAAAATAACAGTAACTCACCTAGATGAAATTCATATGCTCGCATTCCTTGACGCAAATACATTTCAAAACATATTCGTAAATTGAGTTTCGAAAATTGTTTTCAAATGAATCTATTCGGTTTAAAATATTCTCCGGCGATGCGTAGAGTGAGAAAATTTATAGTGACCACCTGCTGCAACGAGAATGTGTCTTAAAATTTTCCTCATCCTCTGAGAGCTGATGAAAAGGGAAAAGCGGTGAGCATGAAAGTGAAAAAGGGAAAACTTCGCCGGTGGTTTTTTTTTTTAAATATTGTATTGAAATTTAGGGAGGGATAATGGTTGGAATAGACAGTAGCTTTGTGATTCGTTATCATGACAATAGCACGTTATGTGTTTCCTCCTGAGTGATTCGTGGCCACCGGGCGTTTCCATACACAAGTGAATACCCTCTGTACGTGAGCCGAATTTATCGTGTTAATGGGAGTGGAACATTCGATGATGCACGTACATGCTTTTCCTTCTCTTTCAAGACATTCGACTTGGCATTTCTCGAATAATGCCAGCTTTTCTTCCTTGCATCATGTACCCACCTGTAACAATATTCTAAAACTCGGTCTTTTCTTTCGTTTTCGGCGAGACACCTCTCGTGTTTTGTCGCGAACGTGCTCAAGACGATGTCTCTTCTGGAAATAAATCGGAATTCAATCGAACTCTTGAAAACTCTTGAAACTTTAAGAGGCACACCTATAGGTGAGCCTTTGAAAATAATCATTTTTGTTTATATAATTGGGTAGTAGATAACTTTTAAAATAACATTACTACTCTTTCAAACGGGTACCGCTAAAACTTTTTAACCGTTAAATAATTATTGAACCTATCATTTTAACTTCAAAGGCGTTTTTCAAAAAACGATATGTTTCAATTTTTTTTTGGCATTTCGATTGGATGAAAAATGTTGTTTTGGCGTGCCACAAATCATCGGATTTTTTAATAAAATTTTCAAAAAAAAAACTCCCATTTTATTGAATATTTTGATTGTATTGCTTTTTTTATATCAGGCACTGTTAACCGTACGGGAACTTTTCCCTTAGAGACGTCAATAATAACAAAAATCTCCAAGAAAACAATTTTTTTCTTAAAAAAATTTATTGTCGCAGTAATAAAATAGTTTCATATTACATAGTGCTTCTTTTTCGAAATATTCCTGGATACAGAAAAGAATTGTTTTGTACAAATTGTATGACTTTTTAAATTTGTCAATTGAATTGCTTTCGGCTTGATAAACCAAACAAATGCATCGGAAGGATAAGTTGTGACGTGCTAACGGAAGCTATGAAAATGAGACTGAATAAATGGCCCTCATAATAATATTGTTGACACGAAAGATATTATTTTCACGCTGCAACCCAGTTTCCGTGACAAATAAATAAATTTGCACTTCATAGCAGCATAACACCTCAACTTCCCGATTCCTCCGCCAACTCAACGAGAATACCTCGGATGTTGGCATACAATTTGCGTTAATTTTAGTTCAACATACCAAACGAAGAAATGAAAAAGAAAACTCAAAGAAAAAAAACAACCTGGAAATTAATAGTTCGGAAGAGAAAAAAATCGTTGCGAGGGTGGATAAAAAAAATCTGTGTGAGGGGGAAAAATCAGGGGAGCCTGCTGCATGAGTTAAAAAAAAATGTGGAGCTATCAGGAGAAAAAAATCTTTGAAAAGGCAGATTTGGATTTCCACGGTTCTCGTTTTCCCGCATTTTCGAATGAACAGATGGACACGTCCCTCGACCACTTGGGCCTAAAAATCCCGCAGGTAGTTGGTATGGCTTGGCGTCATATGTTGGATAAATCATTGCCAGTTTGAGTTGTCTGAAAGTGTCTGCGGTTATTCAAATTAGTATGAGCTGTACATAGTGTCAGTTTCAATCGAGTTTTATTGTAACGATTGAGAAGTGAAGGAATAAAGGAAATTGAAGACGTGTCAAAGTGAATTGAATGAAGTGTTTAGGATGATTTTTCCTTGCTGAGTGTCGTTGGGACGTCATTGGGCCCAAGAGAGAGGAAAGGAACAGCAGCTGCACTCGATATAGATCGGAGGGAGGACGGACGGTGAAGCATACGGTGGTCTTCTTAAAATCCTGAGGACCCTGCTATATACTGGTACATATACCAGTGAGACGAGAGAGAAAAAATGATCACTATCGGTTTGGGGAGGGAATATTGGTGCTTTTTCTTCTTCGGCCAAATTCGGAGCATGAATTCGGAGGAGTTCGTTCGCGTGGCGCGCGTGCCTTTCTTCCCCACTATTTTTTACCATTTCTTACCATTTCTTACCATTTCTTACCATTACATAACAGACCCATCCAACCGGTCCAACACCAAATTTATTCACTTAAGGACTTTCTGCCGATATCTCCTCATTTTTCTATTTTTTTCCCTTTTTCTGGGAAACTATTCATGCGATTGGAAAAAATATACACTGTCCTCAGGTTTTATCATTAGTCAATGACTCACTAGTTTTCACAGTCGTGCATCTATTTTGATAAATTTTTCATGTTTTGGGAATTTTTGCTAGAGTTGAGAAAGGAAGGAAGTTCTTCCGCAGTGATAGGATCTCGTGAGACATTAAAATAATGATAAAACTTGAAAACGGTATATTTTTTTACGTCAATTTTATCAACAGCTTCTCAAAAATTTATTAACAACTTGGAAAATTAGAAAATACCGGCAATAATTTGTTAAATGTCTCACATAAATATATGTATCATACCGATGTATAGGGAAGACCGAGATAAAATGAAATACTGTGAAAAAATGTTCCACCCACCAGATTTGCGAATGTTTTTTTCTTCATTTTACTTCCAAAGTGTCAGCAAAAGTTTTTTGCAATTTCCGAGGATTTCCTCCTCAGGATAATAATAGTTGCCGTTTTTTCGATATTGAATATAATTTTGTATTCACTTAAATTTTTTACACGAAAAAAATCAAATCTGCAAATCTTGGGAGTGATGCGTTTCTCACGTGCGAATCTTCCGAAAATCTGAGTGGAAAATTCTCTAATTTTTATAGAACGTTCTCTTCACTAATTTTTATATATTCGTATAGATGTTTTCTCCCTGCAGATTGTGGAATTATTTAGCAAGTACTATTTAGGAATTCGTGTTCGAGCCTATTGCCAATATTCTCTATACACTTCCATGGTTGTAATCTTTTAATTCCATTCCACGACATGAAATATCACCATTTGTCATTCTTAGATTTAATTCATGTATTTCGGCGCTCAACCTCTCTAAGCCACAGGATAAAGTCTACTGCACGTATAGTGTGCAAAAAAAGAATATCGAAAATTTTGAAATCATCATAATAAAAAAAAAGTAGACTAAATAGTTATTTACCTGAAATTCCATAATCGCACTTTAATAATTGAGGAATAGTTTAATTTCACAGTTAGTGTAACTTTTCCTGAATATTTTACCTACTGGGTTGAAACTATTACTGAAAATTCTCGGCACACGCCAATCGTTTCCTCTAAAATTAGAGAGTCCCCTATGCACCCGTGTTATTATAATATATTGTAATTAGGCATGCGAAGTGAAGGACACCCTCGGATTGTTATACCTGTTTATTGATAGACATAAATCTCGTGGACGTGCTTTCCACGATTTACCCAGAAGTGTGAATCATGGCTGAAGTGGAGGTGGCATCACATCCAGTGGAATTCATCGATCCTTTAAAGGAAATATTGTCTGAAGCTACATAAAACTAATGAAGTTATTGCCCCAAGTTCTAAAGTTCACTTTTCAAAACCATTTAGTGTGCACAAAGTGGTTATTTTCCACACGTGTTCACATGCCGTGCGTAAAGTGAATTTCGAGTGTGAAAAGCTCAGAGCCCGTGCGTAAAATGAATTTCGAGTGTGAAAAGTTCGGAGCTCGTGTGTAAAATGAATTTCGAGGATGCAAAGTTCGGAGGCAGTGCGTAAACTGAATTTCAAGTCTGAAGCAAAGTTTCACTCACGACCTTGACTTTTACGCCCTCCGTTGACAAAAACAACCCCATCCCTTCCCCCTCCCCCATTTCTCATCCCAATCTGTGAGAAGTAGAATGTTGATTTATGAAAGTGCGTAAAATGTCACTTTACACACCGTGCACGGAAGTATACTATTTCCTCATTGCCACTATGCGGCAGACGCCGAAGACACTTTTATTACATCTACATCGTTTTAAATGGAACAAATAAAATAAAACTGCTTCAAAGAGATATAAAATGTGATTTGATGGCCAGCCGTGCAGTGATTTTTGTTAGAAGAATGAATTGACGTTTTATTGATATTTTGGTGTAGAGTGGGTACATATTGGGTATTTGGAGAGTCGTGAGTGTGTCGTGATGAGCGGAAGTGGTTCCATCTGGCTCCTCCCGTTGATCTGACCTGTTGAACCACCTCGTGACCGGAAGTATACTTTTCACCGTATTCACTCTCAGCTCGTCCACATGGATGCGCCTATATATTTTACCGTATACCACACATCCTCAAGTGTGCTTCCCCTATTCAGTACAAAATCGAATGGAGACTGAAGAAAAAATAAAAGAGACGTCAACAATGGCTTCCCTCTTTGCTGCGGCTTTTTATCGTCAAGGTGTTCAATGCCACACTTGTTTACCTCGATTACGACCAACGCTGTCGCAGTATCCTATCCTCGTCCCAACCTTCAAACCCCTCTCTACTGTTGCAATGATTCTTGCTTGCACCAGCTGCCACACGCATCCGATTCAATGATTACATTTATTCAAATCAATTAAGGGAAATTCGAGGGGCTGTTCATTGAAATCACTGTGTCACTCTCAATTGAAATCACATGCAATTAGCCCTTAAATCATGAAATTATGTGAAATCATTTTAAATCATGAAATCAGGATAAATCTCCAAATCACCATGTGTCATGATATTTGACATCGAATAGTCTCTCGGGGAAATCCATGCAAAATGAACCGCTTAAAAAGTAATTTTTTCCCACTGTTGCATTTTCTCAAAAACTAGTTCAGCGCCTCCTTGGGGTGCGCTACTTACTTCGCGTGTAATGCAATGTAATTTTCAAGGACACATAGCTCGCTCGGAAGAGAATCTGATTACTTCAATGTAAATTTGAATGGATATCTTCACTTCTTCAACTGGATTAACCCTAACATAATAGACTTTCTTCTACGAACGTGTGTGTGCACCTATTTACGCTCAATTTATGCTTTCCCCGCCAATTTTGAATTTTGAATCAATAGTCAATAAACACCGAGGACATAATAATTTAATCCAGTAATTAAACTTTTTTTTTAATTATGAAGTCTATTTTATCTTAAATCATGTTATATTTGCCTGAAATAAAAATAGTTAAGACCGCCTACTAAATCGTTTATCCTTCGATAAATCATAGAGGAGAGACGAGTAGTAAACTGAAAAAATGAGTACTTATCTGATTTTTGTAAATTAACTACAATATAAATAAATATTTTATGCTTCAATAATCATGTTAAGTTCATAATTGAACTGGAGATATGTGACTCTATCAAACCTAATCCCAATTGAGTTTAAAACGACGTAAGACCCGTCATCAAGTCCTGATCAATCATGATTAATACCTGATTATCTCATAGCAGGGCTGACCCAATCAGATTTCAGTTCAGACCCACTTCCACGTACGTCCTCTTGGATTTAATATTCCTTTACCAGGGGTGTATACACGGTTGATAAATAGAAACATGAGTGTTATAGAGAATAATATTGATGTTCATTAATTTAATTAATCATACTAATTTATTTCTTAATCTCAATTCTTATATAATTTGCATGTGACTGACGCTGCACTGCGTATTTTGTGTTTCTCAACCGAGTTGTACATTTTATTCCGTTTTTATTCCACCTCTTAGATGATATACCCTTCGCTTCCAATTCTATAATAATTGTACACGTCTATTTCAGTGCACCCCCCGAAATTGCCTGCTGCAAAGTGTCCACCACGCATAACGTACCCAAAACTGTCAATCTTATTATATAACACGAATAAATAGACAACTCCACCCAATCATACGATTAAAATACGTCTGTGCGATATTTTCTACAGCAGGAGGAATATGCAATATGAATTACATAACCGTTCAGTCATTTCGGATCTAAATTGTGTTGTAGAAAATTTAACAGAAGTTTTACGTTATTTTTACCTGAATGTATTGAAATTTATTAGGGAAGTGCCTGATATCTTTTATCTTCAATTAAATCAAGCGCCATCGAATTTTTTTCAGTTGATTTTTTCTGTATTTTAGGTTGATTGCCGTAAATATTGAAAATTTGTGTCATTGACTAATAAAACCTAAAGATGGTATATTTTTTTATGTCGATCTGATCCAGGATTTCTTCGAGATCCCAAAAAAAAACATGAAAAATGAAAAATAAGAAGATATCGGCAGTACCTCCTGAAGACTATAGTAGCTTCTATAAACTCGGCTATCCCGCCTAAACCCGAAATATTTTTAAAGTAAAGCGACCCTGAGGGGGTCCAAAAAATGACGAACTGAAAAAAGTGCAAAGAATAACTCGACATCCACCATATGCACAGTAAATCACATATGTCCATGACGTCACATGAGTTGCGAAGAAAGGTGGTATGCGGCGCGTGCCTAACGCGAGTATAAAATTCAAGCAAAGTTGAGGTGGGGTTGTTACCTGAGGAATTCCACGAGAGGGTCGAAAACTAGAGGTACAGTGAGAGGTACGGTAAGATGGGAAATAACATGAGATGGTTGGGGTGTGAAATAATGAGAGGTGAACAGTGATTGGTAAAGGACACAGTTGTAGAATAACGAAAAAAAAAAGAAAAAAAAAGAAAAAAAAAAGGAGGGAATAAAAAAGAAGTAAGCGTGCGCGACAGAATGCGTGCATGTGCGTACGTTGGGGTGGTTGATGCATGGAGAAGGCTGAAGAAGTGGGGATTTTGAACGCGTGCAGCCGGCCTGCAGCTGCTTTATTTCTTCCCCACCCTGGACTCCTGCTGCACGTTCTCTCTCTCTTTTCCCTCTGACTGATTTCACCCATCGTCAGTGTGGCATTCCACTACCCCTGGCACTCTTCTTTCTCTTTTTCAACAAAATCCCCACCCTCCAGTGTTGGCTTCTCTCTTTTTCCCGCTGGCTGGTTCCCTGCGGGGCCCGCCGGGACCGCTATTATAAGTAGGGGTACCACGCAGCCGCTACCTCCAGTCGAGGGTTGAACTTCTACACCTCAATAATGTAACGCAATCATTTTATTATAACACTATAAAAACAAACTTTAACGTACCACGCGTCTCAAATATTAACCGCGAAAAATCAACCGACGAGTGACTGAAATAATAATCATTTCTTGTTTATACGTAAATTCGAGAGTTATTGAATCTACGGATAAATCTTGAAACGAGTCAAATCTATCTCAACGTGTCTGCAACTATTTATTTTATTTATTCAAATTTTTGTCAACTGATTGACTGTTCAAGTGTTACGTATACAAGGTGTTTGAGTTCTGTAACAATCAAACTTGTGGTTCAGTTTCTGTTATCATCGGAGCGTCCGTTTTTTGGATACCTGTGTTTATTGGTGGTAACAACGGATTATACGCAACAGTGTCGAGTGTAACCACAGTGTGGCGCCAGTTGTTAATAACCACCGGTTCAAAGGGATATATTTGGTGGGAAAGTGCCCACTAAAGGACAAACTCAATAACTCAAAAATCCACTAAACCCCCCACTAAAAACAATAAAAAACCACCAACACTACTATTGTAGCGAGTGTTGTTTACAAAAGCATTCTGGCATTTGATCAAATTTCACTAGTGAAACTACCAAGTGCTACACTATATTTTAAACTGTTCTCATTCCTCCACCGAGACGCCGGATTTTTTGTTATTGTGGATTGAAACAATTTTATTCAAACATTGAACAATTGGACAATTAGTGATTAATGATATGTTGTGATCTGCACTGATGGTGAATTAGTGAGACACTTGGCGGCTTGTCTTTGGGGAAGGCATATTTTTCTCCTACATAGACCACCTCCTCCAGAGGCTTTTTCCCCCTCTTCGGCGTTGGGTACCAACACATTTGTAAGGGACACACTGATTGGGATACCAACAGTACCAGCAGCAGCAGCAGCACAGCAGCTTCAACCAGGCCGCAGACCGACAGCGGCGGCGTTCGAGTCATATCTCTCCGGAGGGCCACGCACCAAACATTTTTTTTTTTTAAATCGGTCTCGTACAATAAAAGGCCAGGGTAGACAGTTCTCCCAAAAACCCTCCAACGCCTAGTGAATCAACTGAGTGTTTACAACAGTGAATGAGAATTTGGAAATAAATATTTATTCACAACACCGAGTTAAACCGTCGGGGCTGTATCACGCGCGTTCCATCCATTTGTTTTGAATTAGAACGCAAAAATTTCTTCACGTACGCTTGGTTACATTCTTAGAAACAAATTGACGACGAATTTTGATCGTTTGTTCGGGGTAACGCGAGTGTAATTGATGAGCAAGGAAGTATACGAATTTTAGTCAAAAATTCAGTTAATGTAATTGAAGGATTTAATGAAAGAAGTGAAGGAATTGATGTCGAATGAATATTAACCGGTGTGATTTATCGATGCACACTTTGGATTAATCGAGAGTGGATTATTCTTGCACGGATTAAATGGAATATATGAGTGCTTCAGAGTGTTGATTACAGTGTGAAATATCACGATTATATATATTCATCCGTAATCGAGTGTTTGTCGTGTGTTCGTTGGTTTGAGAGGAGTAGAAAAATTACTTTGACCCCAAGGGATAACTGAAGGGGGCCCTTATGGCTGTGCACCGAGTACTTTGTTTGTTCGCCTCGAGGAGGTAACCCAAAAAGTGAAGAAAAATTGATTCAACAATTAACAACTATTGAGTTACTGTCATCACGGTGGATTGAACACGAAAATTTGGAGGAAAAGAGGCTCCGTAGTTGGGAGCTTTTTCATTTCTTCCAATGAAAATTCATCTGTCATCAAACATGTGGACCACGATGCTGGTGTGGACGGTGGCCGTTGTGCTTCTTCCGTCACCTCCAACGGTCAGTACCAACATATTTATTATTGTTATTTTATTCTTACCACTTTGATGGCTTTGTCATTGATTCATTCGGACAGTTATCATTTTTTTTTCAACCATAATAATTCGGCTTCCACGAATAATCCGTGAAGGGAACACGAATTTAGTCATTCGACCTGCAGACGCTCGACTAGCTGTCACACAACGACCATTCAATACAGTCCCTATCGACTTTTTCAAACAACACATTTTAAATAACAAAATTCATGCTTTGAAGTATTTCGTATCGGTGATATACTTGCTCCGCCAATTGTAGTGGATTTTTCAGAAATCCTTTAACATTCTAGTCTGTTTTCTCATTCACTTGAGCTTTTGCTGACTGATGTTCACCCTCAAAGACGCCTCCGAGTGATTTGTCCTGGGAGACAAGAAAGAAAGACAAAGAGATGTAAAGCACTTCTAAATCTGGATGGCACTCTTTTAGAAACACAAGTCAACTTGTTATTTTTTCCAAATTACTTCTCCACGTCCGGTTATGTGTAATTTGTAGATTCACACACACCGTTGGAAAGAATTTTCTTCGGTTTGTAATGCAAGATTATCCCCCCTCCGATGAATTAGAAATTACGAATGATGATAGGTGTAGTAGAAAATACCAAGTATGAAGGAACAAAGCTGGAAAAAAAAAATAAAATAAGTAGCATAGCATAAGGCACGTCCATAAATACACGGGAGCCATTGGATGTCCAGGAATAGATCGAAATATACTGAAAGGTTGAATTCTCCTGAAAGACGTTTATACAAAGAAATATGTAGGTATGAACGTAAGAAGCGTTTTCTCACTGAGTAGTTCTCATTGATAGAGTTCAATCCCTTTAAATAACATTAAGAGTTCATAGAGATTAGTTTCTTTTTTATAAACCTGGTAGTTCTGCAGTATCTTCCAGTAAAACTTGGCAGAGGGATATCGTGATTCCCGTTGAGATTTCGTGCAACGCTTCGATTTTCCAGTTTATCGGTTGCCCTTAACTCTCTGGCTTTTTCATTTCCACATTTTTTTTTTCTTTTTCTTCAAACCATCTCGTGAGCTCTTCTACGAATTTCCACGGAAGATAAATCATAATTTTACATCACATAGATCTATGTATGCTGGATAGAACTCGAGAAAAGTATATAAAGGGAGAAAAAAAGTTTGAGGGAGCTTAAAAAGGAGATTTAGGTGCGATCGATGTGAGGTTATCGTTCGGACCATGGAGACAAGACAACAATGTATATAGTTGAAACAAGTAGTTTTCTCGGGCTGTATAAACAGCCGTTACAAATATTTTCAGCGTCTCGTTTGGTCGTCGGTCGCGTGACGTCTTTATTGCATGGACACGCATTTTATTTCTCTTTTATACTTCGCCGAACTAGTCAATGTGAGAATAACTGATGGATTTTGTTCATTGAGTTTCCGTTAAATCCCATAAGAATTCAGGGATATCGTGGAAATGCCACATTGCGAGCTTTCGTTTGATTTGAGTTTTGTTTTTGTAATTGATAAATTAATGTTCCAAGTGTGTATACATGTGAATACATGTGAATACTTGACGGGGGTCGGAAATAACAGCACGTGCATAAAGGAGTGAAGAAGACTCCCGCCGTGCAAAAATCCAAAGTTTTTTTTTATCCCTCTTTCATTCGACTGAAAAATTAGCAAAGTATGAGTGTGCCCTCGGCCAGCACATCTGTACTATCATCATCATGGTGGATCATGGCCAAGATGACGAAAGCGGATGAATGCGTGCAGGATTGTGCCTGTTTACATACCACGTGTGTGATAATCTTTAGTGAATGAATGCAATTCACTGTAATTATTGCGCACATCCATTTATTCGTTTGATGTATTTGTTATTTATTTGGATGTTATCTTTTATTATTTCAGGTGAATGCCTCAGGTGTTTTTGAGCTACGACTTAAGTCATTTACCAATGAATATGGCAAGGATAATACTGGAGAGTGTTGCTCCGGTAGTAAATCGAAAACAGGAGAGTGCACTGGTGTGTGCAAAACAAGATTTCGGGTGTGTTTGAAACAGTATCAAGCCAAAATTGATACAACATCACCGTGTACTTACGGCGATGTCGTAACACCAGTATTGGGTGGTAATATTGTTAATCTCAGTCCGGACATCGCTCTACCGAGCTTCACCAATCCCATCCGATTTCCATTCAACTTTTCGTGGCCGGTAAGTAAATATTTCATCATAATCCTCGATTAATCGTTATAATTAACTGTTTAACTGTATAATGAAAAGAAACGAGGACTTTTGTCCTGAGTAATTGAGCAATAATTGAAACAAGGAGACAATAGGCTTGGATGACAGATGGCATGGTCATTGAGAGGCAAAGTTTAAAAGCACTTCATTTAATCCCAACAAAAGTGCACATGACGTTCTCGATTTAACGGCAGATGGGGTAGACTTTTTGTAACCACAGCTAGAGCTCTAATAGATTTTGCTCTCACTTTTATTTGACGTTCCACCCACTTCCCCTATTTATCTCTCACTATTTCTTCAGAAACAGAGCAAAATTAACTCGACCCATATGGTCCTATTTTCTTCATAGCTTTGAATGATTGTTCACATTAGGTTTTTGCTTTATTCACCCTTCATTTATCTCATATTATAGACAACGTTTACCGAGAACTATCTCGTCTTCTCCTTTGGTTTGATATTTCAAGTTGGTGAAAAAAATATGGACCAAAATTTCTTCGATGTGAAACGAGACAGAGTTGATGGGTAGAAAAAAAAAGGATGGTGGAGACTACTACACACTCCTTCTCGGAAGCGATGTTGAGTAGACTAGAAAATCCTCCGCCACATGGTCTTTTCAGTTTGGTTTCGCTTGGGATGAAGTAGCATTTGGGGAAGGGGATATATAACGTGTGCGATGGTGTTATTCGTGAGGAAACCTGCTTCTCCCAGAGTGTATACACTCGACGAGATTATATAGTGAACGAGAAAACAGATTATCTTGCCATTTTCTTAGGTGTTCCGCCCGCTTTTTTTCTCTCTTTCTCTCTTTCTTCTCCATATTCCCAAAATCGCCTCTTCAGACAAGGAAATTATAATGAGTCCATAATTTTTTAACAAATACTACTTTCCATTGATACTCTCCTTCATCCACCAGTGCAGAATGCTTTCGGCTCTCACGGACCAATCAGTTTAAATACAAGACAAATCATGAAAAATTGAAAATCTCATCAAGCCAGGGAGAGATTTCACTGGGATATCCGCGTATCTCTTCTTTCTTTCTCTTGTTTTTTCCATACAAATGGATGAATGGACGACACGGTAAAGTCTTGCGACTCTGTTCGCAAAACACTTAGCATAAATTATCGGGTAGACCGCGTGCCCATGTATTTTTAGAGATTCCAAACCTTCGAGCCACAAAACTCACCCAAACACTTCTCATGCTCATCTGTTTCCATTTAATTATCCTGGCAATATCCATTATTATTCCAGTGACGTAAAGGCCAGATGTCAAGGTCACAAAATCGGTGCATTTCCATTTCCTCAATTAGTAGATTGTCGATGGATTCATCACTGAAAAATATATACATTAAAAAATAATAAATACGGTAGAATAAAGGAAATGGTGAGGATGTGATAGGTCACTGTAAGAACTTTTACTTGAACTACTCGTTTCCACCTTGCTATATACACACCATCAACATTTAGTACTCGTCTGGTCTCGGTTGACCGTTTCGCGTGGATTAATACCATGGCATCGTGCATATGTATGAATAAAAGTATGAAGCAAAGGTTTGCAGATTCTGGCCATGTATTCAAGTTACGTAGCCGTATGTATACACGTATAGATGCATATATATATACATATATATATATGAGAGAAGAAAAGAGGGAGTTGAGGAGGAGAGTAAGACAGCGAGAGAAGGTGGAGGTATGCCGGCCACAACCCGTGGGAACCAACTCCTGAGTGAGCTGCATGCTCCTTCTCACTCTCGTCTTCTTCATCGGTTAACTTCTCTCCCACTTGCTTTCTTTCTTTCTTTACCTCTTTATCTCTCCAATGTTCGTATTTCATTCCTTCGCTTCTTCCCTTCCACCTCTTTTACTTTTCATTCGTTTCGTCGACGCTCTAACCCCCATAGTTCTTCGAACCAACCCCGCCTTCTCTTTTTCTCTCGCTTCCATTCCAATATAAAACTTCCAACGTCCGCTCGTTTCCATTAAACAAAGAGACTCTATATAAAAGCGTGCTATATACGTTTGCCTATGTATATATGGTATACAAGTGTGCGAAGGTTTAAAGGATACAACTGGGAGAGGATTGCTGAAACCCACCCAACATTGTTTCCCTTGTGAAATGTCCCTCTACGATTTTTAACATTTCGATGGGTTTTTCGAGAATTTTTTACTTTATTTTTATTCACCCATTTCATTTGACTCTTTCTCTTTTTTTTTTATTCTTATTTTTTGTTAGTCGGCTTCAATTCCAATCTCGGTTATAAATTTGCGGAGGACGATCATGGTGGCATTTATCTCTTCCTCGGTAATTCATCTTACTTCTTTTTTTTACACAACCATTCGAACGTAAAAAAAGGGAAAACAATTCCCATGTGATATATATTTATGCGGTGATTTTTTTTTTCATTCTCATTCTTTCTTTATCGTTAACGAAATAAAACGTATTTGTCACGGTATGTACAAATTTGCGTGGCAAATATCGTGAACATGGAGTACTACTATTACACTTTTCATCTGCTGTCATCGCATGCGTGCAATTTTTCCTGCCGCCAGACCCATGAACGGATATAAACATTAATTATTCAGTGTACATAACGGGATCCTGTGTATGCATGTCGTTGACGTTTTAATAATTAAATGCAAACACCAACTGAACAAAAAACAAGCAAAACCAAGTGAGAAAATAGTCGAACATGATATTACCCAGTGGTATATTACATCCAGTGCAATATGATACGATGATATTTCTGCCAAAATACTTGACAACTTGTCCAACTTTCTTCGCTGTCATTTATCAGAAGAGCGTTGTGAAAAAAGTTCTTTTTTTTTTTCAAGGTAACTCGTTCAGGTCTGGAGTTGTTCTTAACGACTGTAACACGTGTGTATGTCGGTAGCACGCGTCGTCTAAACTCCCCTTTTCTCTACTCTTTTTCATATATCTACCACAGTGATGATTTATATCAGGCATTACAGAAGTTGCTGTTCATCGCAATAATCCAGCCCAATACTCCAATCTATGTCATTCCTCATTTTGACATGCCATTTTCATCGATGGAACTTGCTAATCAACATTTTTATCACATTTTTGGCTAGTGTTTGCGTGTACTTCACTGTACAATAGACAATTCTTCCTTCTTCCCTCTTTTCACCCTCTTTTCATCCCCCTATTCATCCCCGTTTCACCCCTTTTCTGATGCACACGCCAGGTGCACATACGGTTAATATCGCTATTCCCCTGTTGTCCCACTGGTGGATAGGACAAACTGTTGTTGCATCGCTTAAATTCACAATTAATTGCGCAATTCCAGGGCACACGACCATGCCAGATGCCATCAGATACACTGAAATTGTTCAATTAATTATTCATTTTTTACAGGTGATATTGATTGGCATTGTGAATGAATAATCATTTTTTTCTTCAACAGGGGACATTCTCGCTGATCGTAGAGGCATACCACGAGGTTGAAAACATTACGGGGCATGCGCCTGGTAAGTTGAATTTTTTTAAAACAAATTTTACTACTTCGATACTGGGACCGATGGGGTGGGGGATGCTTCTGGATTAGAGAGGATGTTGACTGACTTTTATATGATTATTGAAAGTGAAGTGCGACCGGGAAGGAAAACTTAATCGTGATAATATAAGCACAAGTGATTAATTCCTGCATGCAAGGTATATGATACTCGTAGAAGGGGCCCACGCCGGGGATTTACCCTGGGGGCATGTGCGGGCCAGCTGGATTATATGTTAAAATGCGGTATATGGGTAGAGAGGAAGAGAGACAAGACAGAGACCAACCAAGAAGCCACTTCCGCTCGTGTGCGACATTTACCAGATATTTCTACGTGTTAAAAAACCTCTAGTGCATTGCGCGTTGTTATCGTCCTCAACATTTCAAGTTGTTTTGTAGATTTTTTCCGTTATTTTGATATACCTCAAATTCTGTTACATCTACAAGCTTTCTCACTGGTCATTGCTCAATGGATATCGTCTTACGACGCACTCGTCCAGCATTTAAACTCGTCCAAGTGCACACCAATGGAACTGTCCTTCTTTAGATTAGAATAGTCATGTTGTTGGAGGAAGATGGGGGATGATGAAAATGACAAGTGTGAATGAAGCAGGACGGAGTGAGTACTCTCCAAGCCACTAGTATTTCCTTCCTGTGTAACCGTATAGTATGTACCTCACACGCTGTGAGGATAACATGACACTCAACCCCATTCGATATACATACGAAAATACGCATTTTTTTTTATTTATAGAGCTTACC
This sequence comes from Fopius arisanus, assembly GCF_000806365.1. NCBI lineage: Eukaryota > Metazoa > Arthropoda > Insecta > Hymenoptera > Braconidae > Fopius > Fopius arisanus. Next base: position 503,379 of record NW_011887800.1, on the reverse strand, counting down.
CAGGCTTACGTAGTATTCTACTATATACGTTGAGTGACAAGTGAAACGGATTTTTATTCTTGTACAAATTGGGTTGAACCTTAATCTTCCATCTGTCCATAAGAGACAAAAAAAAGTCGTTCTTCAAAAATATTTATCGCCCCTTCATTATTGTACTTTTTTTTTTGGCAGATTTTTGGTCAGAAAAAAATGAAAACGGTTTCTCAAATGCTTCCGTAGAATATCGAGGGCAATATACATACAGGGGGATTTTTAGAAGAACGTTTTGGCAGGATTTTACGTGAAGGATAAGAAGAAGGAGAATAAAAAAAAGTTGGCACGCAACCATCACCAAGAAACGAGCCCCTTCATTGCTGGGCTTACTGTTCAGATGCTGGTTTGCTTCCTTTCTCACAATCGTTTTCAGACCCATTTCTCATCTTCATCTCCACCGGGTTTCTCTTTTTCCTTTTGCCACGTTTTTTTTTTTTATTTTCTACCTGCCTGTGGTACTACACACCTGCGGAACCCAAAGGCCGAAAAAAATTCTCCTATTTTTGGCATTAGTTTGGCTTTTGAGAATTAATAGAGTGGTAGAATCACGCGATAAAAATTATCTCCTCCCAGATTTTTTTCCATGATTTTTTTTTCCTTTCGTTCTGAGATCACACCGGTCTAGGATCGTAGACGAGGAGACCCATTCCTGGACGGTCAGACGTGCCCTCTGATTTTTTCAATTAGTCTAATGATATGCACCTGTATCGAGTAATTCCGATAATCAACTGTAGTTCTCCCAAATATGTATTTATTGCGAAATCCAAAATTTTTTGCGTTTTGCAATTATTTAATGACTCACGAAGTTTCGAGGTGGTGCGGTTATTTTTCTTTTTTTCAATCTAAATTTTTCAAAATATTACAAATACATATAAAATAATAAATAAACAATACACAAAGAAAACATAACGTTTTCACGTCACGATAATTCGCCAGAAGAATAAAAAAATGAATTTTCAGTAAAAGTGCGTGGAAGATATTTAATATTGTTTTGAAAAAAATAGCCTATAGTTCGAATGCACTGAAAAGATAACTACCGAATGCTCTTCAATTTTATACGATCATTCACCTCGAACAGGCGACTTACTGATACTCTTCTTGAAACCGCGTCTCGACGGCCGTGAGAGCCAAATCAAGTAGCGCCAGGCGCATCATCTGCCGGTGCCGGTATAACTCTTGAGTGGTGTTCTCTCCCTTTACCCCTTTTACGCACAGACTGCCGTTTTCGTAGGCCATGCCACTTCCCTTCTGGGAACAAAAATACGCAAGGAGGATTGGCTTGAGCGTTCAAGAAAGAGAGGCGACTTTAAGTATCTCCGGGCACGCCATCCGGACGAAAAATGCCCACTCCACCGTTCCCCTCCACCCCCAAATATCTCCCCAGATTTTTCCATTTCGATTATACCATATCCTAAAAGATAACAAGAGACATATCCCACTTTATTATCGCAAACTCTAATTTGTTTTCGCCAAACTCGCGTCAAACAGTGATCCATTTACTTTTCACGGGGTAGGTGAGGAGAAGGAGGAGGAGGAGGAGGGGGAGGGGGAGAAGGTGCACATAACGGGCCACTCTAATTTACCTTTACCTGTTCCCTCTGGCCATAAAATGAGACGAAAAATGACGGTTAAAATGATGGAGAAATAAGGTGAAGTGGATACATAAAAATGGGTGGAGAGGAAAAAGAACGAGGAAAAGTACGACGAGGGGGAAAAAAAGGGATGAAAGAAGACTTCTTTCCCAGAGTCTATGTAATGTACTCGATGTACTGAGTCTCAGTGTGTGTACTCTTCTTTCTGCCGGATGCGTACCGTCGGCGAAGCAGCAATAGCGGACGAGCGTCCGGTCTGGCCACGGCTGAGGCCGATGCACTTCGATCATTCGAGCTGCAAACCAACTTCATCTTCTGTCCTCATTATCACTAGCATTCTACCATTCGTTTTTTTTCTTTCTTTTGCAGAAAAAGTCTTGATAAGGAGGTATATGGATCAACGATGGCTGGATGTTGGCACTGATTGGACACCAGCTGAGTATTCTGACGGTGGTACACGTGTGACTTTCGCATTCAGGGTTACTTGCAAGCCCCACAATTATGGAAAGGGTTGTGAGAAAATATGCAACCCCCGGGATGACATCTTTGGGCATTACAGTTGCAGTCCAACGGGGGAGCGTGTGTGCTTGTCTGGATGGAAAGGCGATTACTGTGCTACTCGTGAGTATTTCATTTTTTTTTTCATTTGTATTCCTTACGAATCATTAATTTTCCCCTCGTATTCAGAAAAAACATGAATTCTGCTGAGGAAATTTACGGCGTGCATGTGTCGGTGTATATTAATGTTTCTAATCGATTGTTTTGCGATGGTAAATTCAAAAAATTATCATTCATAAAGAAATAATTAAGCCAGAAGAGTTAACGATAATTCAAGTAATAGGGGATTTTTTCCAGAACAAATCTCTTTGAATTCAAAAAATGATAACCAACTCTAATAAATTCAATTCATCAGATCTTGTTGTGTCTATTATTTGTCATTCACTCGGTGATTGGTTTAAAAAAAAACCCTAGATTATACAATGTGAAGGTAATTACCCCCTCCCCTTGCTGTCCATTGCGAGGACGACCTCGTTTTTATTCCTCTGGGGGAAAAACTTTCTTCGGTTGATTACTCACTGAAAGAGTCGATTTTTCCTTTTTCCAAGGGTTGAAAACGAGGAGAATTCATCTCCATTGAGGTCTTCCACTGTCTGAATGGCAACAGTTAGCATTTTAATTGAGGGGGTAAAAACGATCGTTGGCTGCACTTGCGCACAGAGATGTAACATCAATTGTAGGGAAGTATCAGTGGAGGAAGGGTTGAAAGTGAAATCGGGGGTGTAGGTTGGTTGATTTCTTTTCTCGGGATTATTTTGGAGGGTGATGGTAGGGTATCCAATGGAGAATGAAGGGGAAGAGGCAAAGAGCAAAAGCAGCTGCGACGCGCGAGCCCAGGGCTCAGGGCTTGGCTTCGACAGCTGCCTCTGGTTCGGGTGCTTTAACCAAACAGCTGCGCCCGACTTTACTCTAGACTGCTTCTCCTTCATATCCATCTGTCCTTATTTTTCTTCACTATATGAGAAGACCGTACCTACCTATCCAATATTGGTACCTGCTTTTTCACCAATTCTATACCTGAAAAATCTATGCTACCTCAACCTTGAGTTTTTTTTTTCCTCTCTTCTCCACCGGTATTGAACGAGCAGGTAATGCATTCAGCATTTATTATCCGTTGGAACTGCGAGGGGTCGTACACACCCTCACCAGTGGTTAAATTTGGTGGGACCTGCAGGACAAAGTTGAAAGCGACATTTGTGTGCCCCTACGTGTAAAGTGGCTACGGAAAATCGATAGAGTATGACCGTTAAAACCCGTCAATGGTGGGACCATTTAAAAGGATGCGTGTGTATGTGTCGAGGGTCAGGTATGGAGGAGCCGGAAATTCCGTTGAAAACTTTCCAATTACATTCCATTATTCTCTATTCATTCATTCGAGAAAACGTGCTAATTGCAATTATTCAAAAATCGTGGATGGGAGAACAGATAAATGTGTGATATATTCTGTCTTGGTCGCGCTATTTTCATTCTCCATATATATTTTTTCACTCGTTCATTTATTTATTTTCCTTTATTGCCCGTCTTCTTTTTTTTTTCGCTTCCTCTTTGACGCAATGTCGGTGAATTTTGCCAGGGTACTATGGTCGTCTTTCTTTCCTTTCCCTAGCTATCTCTGTCTGAGAGCGGTATCAGGATCAGTGGAATCCCTGCGATTCGGCCATTCCTTTCGGCGTCGATCCAGGGAGTCAGAGACTATAAATACCTCGTCGCTTATTCGCGCACGACGTGAGTTCTCCGTGGAGAAGTGCGAGAGAAAGACAGAGAAAGATAGATAGATATAGAGAGAGTGAGAGAGAAGGGGGGGATTTGTTAGGGTCTGAAAAATTTTCTTAAAACCATTTGCCTCACTTGCCACCCCTTACATCCTCACTCTGCACATTCGATTTTTCAAATTCCCATTTACACAAATTATTTCATATTCTACTGCCTTTTACAAAAAGTCACTTTTACCGATTTTTCGGATTTCCCTCATTTACACAAGTTGTTTCACATTCTGTAAGCCTAATGCAACTTTTTAATAAATTTTCAAGGTACTTTTGCAATTTTGACAAAAAGTCACGTTTACCGATTATCCGAGAGAAAATCAATGAATATATTTATAGATCGGTAAAAATACTTTAAAATGCTCAAGTGCATCATTCAATCTTTAGTTTATTTCTCCTTGAAAGCGTATAGAAAAGGCAGGGAGCGGTAAAGCACACCTCCTTCCAACCCCCTATTCCAGTAGATCGTATCGTCCTTTACCTGGACCCAAGAACGACTATAAAATTCCCCGCGGGCATACGTCGTCGATTAATTTAAGTCCGGCGAAGAAAGAAAAGGGGAGAGATGGGGTGGCGGGTGGTGGGATAGCGGGGGGTGGTGGGGTATGGAGGAGGGGATTACCAAGGGAGCATGAGAGAGATAAAGAGAGGTAAAGAGAGGGAGGGAAGCAAAAAAGATACAGGAATGCCTTCACTCCAGCGATCCTCTGTAGCGAGTGGATCCGGCGATGCTTGCACTACGGGTTAAAACTTTTCAGTCTCCTCTTCTTCTCCTGTGGCTCTTTCTTGCACTTATATATAGGTACTAATGCCTGAAAAAAAAAGAGCGACGGGAGGGGAATCGAGGGGGTGGGGAATAACACAAACACACGAGAGAACCGACCGCTACTGCTTGCCCTGTGGCTCCGAGCCAAAAGCGTCGGCCTCTTCAGATATTTCCGGACTGGACAAACGCCCTTTCATTTTCAGTCAAAGTCACATGTACCTCGATTGTCATCCACCATTTTTCATTCATTCATTTCCCCAAAAATTCCGCACAATTCTCTCAATCATTGCGTCATCAAATTTTTATTTCCGCGTGGAAATATTGAATGAGGAATTATCAATGGTGTTAATTCAATTCTGGCATAATTAATTCATTTGGATTCCCTGATTCATTCGTTGGTTTTTGAATGTGTATAGTAGTGACTATTATAAAATATACAAAGACTGTAGTTTTTGATTTTATTTAATTTTGTAATTATGTGTCGTTACAGCTCGCTGTCTGCCTGGATGTGATGAACAGCACGGACACTGCACAGCACCCAACGAGTGCAAGTAAGTACAGCACTGACAACAAGTGATGATGATTTAAGCTCTATAATAATGTTTCGACTGACTCATTTCCAATGTCCAACTCTCTATGAAAATCCTTGAAAAATCATTCTCTCAGTGTACAGCATTTGGAAATACGACCCACGGATCGCAAAACGCCGACTCCATAACGTGCATACTACTCCGGTATTTCGTAACCTATCCTAAGCCACCTCTTTCCTCATCTATATAAAACTCTATGTACATTCGTTTCATCCTCATAGATTTTTCACTGTGTGTGAGTACATGAAAATGACACGTATCACGATTACACACGTACACGATAAATACATGTACGCATTGTACATAGAGAAAGGCGTCTAATCTTGAGAGCACTGAATAAATGAAAATGAAGGAAGCACTATAAGAATCGAAACAAAGAGAAATCTAATGAATGACACTGGCGAACGCTGACAAATAAATGAATCTCGTCTGATGGAGTTTAACCCGGGCTTACGAGTTAACTCGATCATCTAATTACTCTGCAGACCGCGGGGTTAATTGTCACGACTCACTGCGAGAAGGCGAGTCCTCACACAATGAGTGAGGATCAAAAGAATATAATTATACAATTGAATGAGGGGAGAAAAAAAGAGGAGCGAAGAGGGACAAGAGGGAATGAAAAAAAAAAATCAAAAATAGAACTATGCGAAAACGGTAGTCGACGCACCCTGATGATTCGCGGAAGACGTACTTGCCGTAAATTCGTCGTTGGCCATTTAACCTGTAATACGATAGAAGGCGGAGATCGTGGGAGAAACACCGAGGCCAATCTCTCTCCTCAGTTATGTATATATACTGAATACAAGGGATCGGTTATACCCATGTTGTATTACGTGAAAGAATTGCAGGACGGTTTTGTGATTGAAATTTTTGGAGAGTTCTATTTCATTTGAAAGTGGGGGTGAGAAGAAGGCTGAGTACATTTCTTGGGTAGTGGTAACAGCTGAATACTGATTAACCATATAACCGGTGAATATACCACGAATATACCATGCACCTACATACAACTTACATACCAAAATGCTTCAACATCTCACAGATCTCAGATCTCACAATCAATATGAAAAATTCATAGATTTTTATTACGACAAAATGAACAATTCCCTCCGGAGCTGCTATATATTTTTTCAATGAAGCACCTGTCGTGTTACGCACTTTAAATGTTTAAGATAACTCGGTAGTACAGATATGGGGTGTAAAAACAGAGATATTCAGCCATTGGTTTTTTTCACTTGATATCCACCTTATTCCTCTTTATCTTCCGTTTCTACGTGAGTTTCCCTGGCCTTTGGGGGCCCGGTTTAGCTTGGTTGAGTTCGGCATCAGCCACCTTTCCTCTGCCCCTCATCCCATTTTACCCATGAAACGAAGAGTAGGTATACGAGATTTAATGGTATAGTCATGCGACGACGGCAGCAGCATTGCGCGTCGGTGTAGATTCATACACATATACGTCACTCTTCTGGATTATTGTGTTGGTAAGAGACCAGAAGAGCTGAGCGAAACGGCCGTCCCATGTACACACACATTGAAGGTGTAGGAGGGGGAGGGGTGGAGGGAGGAGATCTACCTTATAAAACTAATACACGTACATCGGGTTCCATACACATATGCAAGGGGGAGGGGGTCCGTAACCTTTCCTTGACCCGCATACTGAACGGCTGTGCTGTGGCTCGAACCGTGGGAACACTACTCGCCGACTCATCCCCACTCGGACACCATTCTTGTCCGGCATCCCTGTTTCAACAGCCACCATGCCTCCTCTCTTTTACTCCTTCATATCTTTTTGCCGTTCACCTCTACCACCACTACCAACACCACCAACACCACCAACACCACCAACACCATCACCACTACTACTACCACCATCTCGACGCCTTGGCTTTTCCCTCTTTTTGTTTTTGCCATTTTATTTTCTCATTTTTCGCCCCTTCTATCCCCCGTACACCTCAGTCTCTCTATCTTTCACCCACCCGGACGCCCTTTCATCTCGCGGATCCCTTCGTCTTGTATGGTACGACGTAATGGCCGACCACTACATCCTCTTCTTTCTTATAACCAGGGAGCCCACCTCCATTCCAGCTTTATGTATCGTTCTTCCTTCCGTTTATACTCCTTCTCTCACTTCCATGCTTTTTTATATCCCCTAAACTTTACCCACTATTTCTCTGTTTTCTCAGTTTTCAACACAATGTTGTGATAACGAATAATAAAAACTAAAGAAATGCTTTGTTTTTTTTGTCTGTTCCAACAGATGTAGTAAAGGCTGGAGTGGAGCATTTTGCGATCAATGCATGAGGTATCCAGGATGTTTGCACGGTACCTGTCAAAAACCATGGGAGTGTCTGTGCAACGAAGGATGGGGTGGGTTGTTCTGCAACCAGGATCTGAACTACTGTACGAATCACAAGCCATGCCTCAATGGTGGTACCTGCTTCAATACCGGTCAGGGCTCATATACCTGCTCATGTGCACCAGGCTTCAATGGTACTGACTGTGAAAAACCCCTCAAGGATTGTCACTCAAAGCCCTGTCTCAATGGTGGCGCATGTAGCATGATAAGCAATAGTACACAACAGCAGCAGCAACAACAGCATCAAGAGCGACGAATTACAACAAGATCTTATGCAACGTCAAACACAAATATCACTGATGCTGCATTACCACCGATTGCCTATCGTTGCACATGCCCACCAGGATGGAGTGGTCGCCACTGTGAAATAAGTTCTCGTTCGTGCAGAGATTCACCATGTCTTCATGGTGCAACTTGCGTTGATGACTCATTGAAAGGTTATACGTGCCATTGTCCATCAGGTTATACTGGTACAGACTGTGAAGCCCAAATAAACGAGTGTGCACCAAATCCATGTTTGAATAATGGCACATGCTCAGATGTTCTCAATGGATTTCGATGCAGCTGTCGCACTGGATTCACCGGCTCCCGATGTGAGATTGATATAAATGAGTGTGAAAGTGATCCATGTTTGAATGGTGGCACCTGCGTTGATAAGGTGGGCGAATACCGATGTCATTGTATACCTGGTTTCACCGGATCTGTGTGTCAAGACAAAGTTGATTACTGCCGTGCTAAACCATGTGCCAATGGTGGTAAATGCATATCCGGTACGAATGACTACACATGCATATGCAAGCCTGGATTCACCAATAAAGATTGCAGTATTGAGGTTGACGAGTGCAAAAGTGCGCCCTGTCAAAATGGTGGTATATGTACAAATCGTGTCAATGAATTTTTATGCGAATGCAAAAAAGGATGGCGCGGTGGTACATGCAGTGAGCCTGACACTGGTATAGCTGTTGGACGGGCTGTTACATCAGGTAATAGTGGTAATAATGGTGTTCCACCATCTGGGGCGAGTTACTGGTCTGGTAATCTGTCAAGGCCCTCGGCCGAAGCAAGAGACGCTGGACTAACGACTGAGCACGTTGTTGTCATCGCAACATTGTCAACGGCAGTACCAGCGTTTGTTCTCGTTGCTGCTCTAGCTGTAATGTGTATGAAGAGAAGACAGAAACGTGAGCAGGCAAGAGCGGATGAAGAAGCGAGACTGCAAAACGAGAGAAATGCTGTTCACAGCAGTTTGAGTAAACGTAGTGCATCGACTGGTTGTGGTGGTGGTAATGGTAATGGTGTCAGTATGGTTGGACCTGGTGGTGTATTCCAGAGCAGTGCTGGTTGTAGTAGTGGACTGGGTGGGCCTGGTACTGGTGTTTGTTCACTTGGTACTGGTGATTCTCACATGATTAAAAATACGTGGACAGCAAATAAGAGTGTTAACAATGCAACTGTAACGAGGGACGATCTTGACTCGTCTTTTCAGACTGACAGTGGTCTTGATATATCGTGCGGTGGTTACAAACCCGAGCCTGTTATGTCGGACGGTAGGTCAAGAACTCCAAAACAATTGAATACTGAGGCTGCGGCCCATCGTGCATCACATCATTTTCAAAAAGAAAAAGACATTTGTGCTAGTGTTGGTGTACTCGATGCTAAGAGGACGTCAATGTTCTCGAGTAATGCGTTGGATAGTTGTTGCGCAAGCAGCGATCCTTCTTTATTGAAGAGGCCAACATTAACGGACAGTGGTGTCGGTGGGGGTGGGGGTGGTGGTGGTGTTGGCAGCGGGGGTGGTTGTGCCAGTGAAGCCAACTGCGGTGTTTATGTTATAGACGATCATTATAGACACGATGCAGCATTAGCTGCCACGCTTGCCACCGAAGTGTAGTTGTGAATTTTAAACAATATTTATTAACTAAGGATATGATGATACAGATGAATTCTGATGAAAAAGACTACTATGAATTTTCGTTCTCTCCATTATTACCAATCAATTGTATTTAACATCTTTATCTTCATTTGCTCCTTGATTTTTGTCGGTAATTGCCATTTGTATCAAAGCAACATATGCTATTTATCGAAATTCATCATGCGAATATATATTCATATTTCTTTTTTGTCCATTTATCACGCTTAATTTATATATTCAATGCGCCGAAGAGATCAACGCGAATAACTGGATTATTTCGTATTCAAGGATAGCAAATATGATGTAGAAATAGAGAGACGAAGATAACAGTGAGAGATGCTGTGTCGGCAATGCTCAAATGCAAAGCCAACTCCACGATAATCCCCCTCTACTCCTTTCACCTCTTATGTTTTTTTCTCCCTCCCCACTTAGATATTTAATAATTATTATGCTCGAAGCAAGAAACTCTGTACAGAATTAATTTATTATAATTGTTATCTATTATTATTAGTGGATGTTCCTCTGTGCGTGCTGTTGGTATTACTTTGTTGAGGTAATAAGAATGTAATATCGATTGCTTCATTATTGATAATAACAATAATATATACGCATTATCATTGTTCCAGTAAATTATGAAAAAAAATTGTCTTTTTGTGAGAAGAGCGACCTCTTACGCGACAAATTATAGAAATTGTAAAACGCTCGTATTAAGTGAATGTGAATGTGTCTGTGAGAATACATTGTACATGAGTATATATGTCATGTAAATAGTTCATTATATTCTTTTTTGTATTTTTTTTTGCGTCAAATATGGAAATTGTCTGAATTTATGTGTATATATTTATATATACATTTGAATTTCGTAAAAATGGTTATTTTTGCTCTCGGGAAATGTCTTCTTTTTTTTTGATGACCCAGTTTTTTAATGCGCGTGGTCTTTACGGGTCATAAATTAGATCTTGTGAGAACTTCAATGGGGAATTGAATTGATTCCTATTGGAAGTCATCCAAATCACGAAAAAATGTGTTCAAAACTTCAATCGTAATGCAGCAAACAATCTGGAATTTTCAGATATAGAATTATAGAATCATCTTGGAAATATGGCACTTGCAACCATAGAATTGTACTTAGTTAATTCCTTGGTTGCAAGCAGATTTAATTGAAGGATTTTTCAAAGGCCCTTTATGATTCTTTCCATACATATTTTATTTTTATGTTTCCCTTTATATGCAGACATTAGAACAACAACTGATTTATGTGAGAGAACGATAAAAAAAATGTTTCTGTCGCTTTCGACAACGAACGGCAAAATGTGACTGTCTGGTAGTTTCCAAAAATAATTTGCAACGTAAAAAAAAAAAGAAATGCAGTGACGTCCCCCCACCTTTTTCGTCTCTTCAGATGAGACTAAAGCGGGAACGCCCCAGCAACTCTTTTCTCGAGACATTGCCGGTCGTTTGCGAAACCTAGAAATGAAAAAAAAATTGATAAATATAAGACAAAATTATATTCATTCAATTGAAGCATGCAGTTGAATGATCAACAGCTGAAATCGTGTGAGGAACTTGAAATGTGAATTGTATGGTTAGACCGCGCGTTAATTATGTGACTCATGGGCATTTGTATGGTTCTGATGGAATGCATGATGGTGAGAAAGTCAGTCTTGATGAGATTACGAGTATCATAAAATTTATTTGTATTTTTTAAATTGCTGTTTCTGATATATCTTTCTGTTTATTTTTCTACGTATTTTTCTGACATAGATATAATAATGACGTAAGCCATCAAGATGCTCAGATCAACATCATGATTTCATTTGGAAAAATATGATAATTAGATGAAATAAGAGCGAATACATTGGTTGAATGGATAATATTGTGGATAATTATGTGTTTGTTATCGCGCGATTTAATGTATAATTATTTATTTTGTCGAACTGATTCATTTACAAGCGTACAGCATCGAATGAAAACGCCGCAAAAGTGAAAATTTAAAAATGAGAAATAAAATAACATTATCAATCATGACAAATATTTTCTTTAATAGACCTTTGTGACGATTCATAAATTTGGGAATTATTACAATGTCATTCTTCTGTCAAATTTATTCAACTGGGGGGAAAATAAATTGCCAAAGTAGTAAAGAGTTATCAAAGTTTTTCTGTCCATTTTTTTTCTTTTTTCGAAAAAGTAAACGTACTTAAAGATAGTTCTCATGGATTTCTAATTATCCAATTTCTTGAGAAAAGTAATCTGAATTTTCTCCATATACGTTCACCTTCTAATTAGGAATAACGTGAAATTGATAAGCAGTATATCTACTGTGTTGTAAATGTCCCAATTTTAATGAAAAGTGTAAATTTCAATTTTTTTGTACATGAACATTGCGCAATTTTTAAGTGTTTCCCACTAGATATACGCTTTGCAGAATAAAGTAATGTAAAAAAACCGTGGAACTTTATTTATTCCAACTTGACGACTTTTACAATCACCGTGATACGTACTAGCAAGTTTAATTCAATTTATACTTACATGTCAAATAATTTCGACTATACTCTCAGCTAATTTTTCTAGATAATTACATTTAATTGACAAATTGTAATTAATTGAATCATGGCACTGAATATGATTGCATATGTGAAGACTTTTTCCGAACCAAGGGATGAATTTTTTGTATAAATTAGAAAGGATCTCTATAAATCATAGTAATCGTACAATCGAAAACTGATAATAAGAATGTGTATATTTGATGTAATTGTCCAATTCGAATGATAATATTATAATTATATTATCGTGGCTTGATCAGATTGTACTAGATTTTAAGCTCATTATATTGTAATTTAAGAATTAATTATCAATTGTCACTATCATCAATCTAGTGTATTATTAATATTATTATATTGTGTAAATATATAAACAATTGTCAATACAAATGAGATTGGGAGAGATGAGCAAGTGAGCGATTAATAATGATGATATAATTGAACATATGTCTTTTTCTTTATTCCTGCAATCAATTTTCAACTTCAGGCATCTGCTGTTTCTATATTTAACAAATTTGCTGTATATTTTCGTCCTTGAAGCTTGATGAGTAACGATTGTCCTTCATTCGGTGAATAAATCACATCAGTTTTACAAAGTGGCCTGCCAATATTCAATATATATATAATATATATATTCGTCACATATTCACTCATATGAGAAATATTTTCCGTAAGTGTCTGAAAAGTTTTCGGTTGAATTACTAGTACTATCAGATAAAAATAATTATAAAATTATAATCTTCAAAACGTCTTACAGGTATATTAGTATCATTCTGTCACTTTTCATTTTTTTATGCTGATCTACAACAGATTGTTTATCGAATTAACGTGAAGAAATTGTTTCTGAATTTTAGCGTTATTTAATTACCTCGAATTATTTTCGCACTCCCACGATTTTGAAAACCTTTTTCCAACGTTTTGCAAAAATCACAGAATTATAAAAAATATAGAGAAAATACAGTCGCCCGGCTTAAAAATTATGTGGGTCATTTTTTAACGAGCTGATCTACATTTCGCTAGATATCTGCAAAAAAATTCAAATTGGCAAAGAGTTTTTGCATTTATCAATTAGCAAACATTTATCATCGCGGAAGGTGTGGTATAATGAGCACTAGATTTTTTTGTAAAAATCTCCTTGACTAAAAGATATATTGATCAATTGATCTCAATCCTGAGGGGACACAAAGAGAAGTTTCTCTTCAAGCAAAAAAAAGCACTTCATCAGGAGTTGAATAAAAAACATTTGATGAAAAATATAGAAGTAAAGGGGATAGCATCATGGAGTCATGCTTGATGTTCTCTTTTCACAAAATTTACTTTCACTAATATCAATTTAGCAAATAAAATAGAGAATGAACAGGCGAACTGACAGTCAGAACTCTTCTCGAATCGTAAAATCTTGATCTATTTAGTTCTATGCAACTTCTTCGACTTCTCCAATTCGTGTTGATTTTGGAATACTTCGACGAGTGCCAAATCTACAAATACCTTGAGCTTCAGTCAGCCAAAAATCGTAACTGAAAAGCCCTTGGAGGCCATAAAAAATTATAAAACAAATATCTATTGCTTTTCATTAACTATTCTAAGCCTTAAACAGGGATTACCAATAACTCCTAATTTTTCATGCCTTTAGGAATTAAATTTCTGGGATACCATGGATCCGATTGACGTGAAAATAATACCGTTCTTAAACCCGGTTATTTTAATTTGTTACCTTTTTAAAAATTAGATGCAGTTTACTTAACCGCTTTTTCTCGAAAGTTCTTAACATTCTCTATTTTTAGGTTTACTGTTTATGATTACCATTATGTTAAATGCAATTCTCTATTTGACATTGCTTTAAAGAGTAATTGCTGATATCTTCTAATTTTTCATTTTTTTTTTAATTTATGGAGAACCCTTGATCAGGTGACCGTGGGAAAATATCCTTGAGATATTAAATAATAATGACACTTTGAAACCGTATATTTCTTCAATTTTATTAATCGGTTCTCAAAAATTTGTAAAAACCTTGAAAAATGAGAACATTTCCGAAATAACTGCCTAAAGTAAGTGTAAATGACTTACCCAATAACCCAAGCGACTGAAATTTCCAGAAAAAAGGCCAACGCGTGCGCAAATAATTGGAGTGCGTTTTATTAGTTTTGGATGACTTCCATGGCCTCCTAACATATTCCTTCAAAATTTTTCTTTCCCCGGAGTATTGATAGAATGACTACAGAAACCTCAGAATACCCTCAGTCTAGCCTCCGCAGTAAAAACACTACATTTCACTACAATTCCGATTTTTTCCCGAGATATCAGCGATATTAGGGAAGAAAAAAAAAATCGTAAAAGAATCCTAAAGATTATGCTCATACCCACAACTTACTATTACAAGCGGAGAAAAATAAGTGGGCCAGTTGGGCCTCCCCTTTGAATATTCTTAAACGTTTTATTCTGAAACGTCTGCTCCAGTACAAACACCGACTGCTCAATCTTCACATGGATCCATTCCATCGGGGCCTTTTCTCACGGGTTAAACTACATGGATTTCATTCCGCAGTATATCAAAGACCCGGTTGAAGATTATGCCGGTTTTTGGGAAAGGTTAATGAATGCAAAGCAACTGAAACAACAACAGGACATGTCACTCAAGATCACTCTTTGTACATAAAAATTATGTCATTACGAATTCATCACTCATTAAGGATGGGCCAATCTTAAATCAAGATTCAGATATCTATACATAACTCCGAATGTAACACTACCGTTCTCCCATCGCGTGACTCAATTCATCTTGTGGTGCTGAATTTCAAGATAAATCAATTTAATTTATTCATTCAAGTACAAGCCCATGTAATTCAATGGGTCAACGATAAAGTGTGTCATTTTCTATCTGTCGCAGAGTTCGAGGTAGACATTGTGATGATAGTAAATGTTCACGTCTTCCGGGTTTCTTCGGGTTCTTGAAGAATATTGAAATGCATCTATTGGATATAAAACGGAAAAAGGCATTTCCAGGAGATGGAGTCTTTCGGTTTTTGGAAACTCCTCGAAGTGATTCCAAATTAGGGAAGATATGGCAATTTCAGTAATTAATGGGGAAATGAATTGTTGCTTTTTAATTGATTGAAAGAGTCCCTCCTCATGCGCATAGGTATGACATCAAATTTGACTTCTTTGATTGGATAAAAGGAAAAATACTTTAAGAGATAATTGAGAGGAAGAATCTTTCTTTTATAAATGGAAGATATGTATCGCTTAAACGTAAAACATGCTGTATTCATATGGGATTGGTAAAAATGAGAGAATAAATGTACTGAGATAATTTTTTGTTTCCGAATGGAATCGCAATCATTGGATTTCAAGTTTATAATTTTTCATGTTTGGAGGAGTAATTGCAGGCTTAAGAGCCTTCATATAACTCTCCAATTGAAGCATTTGAATCTTTCCACTTGAAATTTCACATTTTTTGGGTCAGGATGACCAATTTTTTGATAGGGAATTGGAAAATGACTATCGGACAATTATTTCTCGAGGATCACTCAAGAATAATTGTTCAATTTCATTCAATCAGGGCTTAATAGATTCGTTTCAGTGTCTTATGACCGCGTTCGAAGGTGAGGAGTTGATGTCGAGGCAGCATTGGCCCAATGTTGGTTCAAGGTTGATCCAATGTTGGCTCAATGTTGGCTCAATTAATTCTCAAATTCAACTGAATATCTAAATAATAATCATTAGAATATTCAAAACAGAATGAATTCGATAAAATAAACATATTTTCTCATGGAATCTGAAAATTGTAGGATTGACATATTTTCCCGGAAGAAAATCAACCCAAAAATCTACACCCAATGGAGTCATCAAATTCACCTTCAAATTGATTTTATAATATCTTATGAAACGCTTAATTATTCGGTTATTACATTGCCGATTTATTAACAAAAATGGCGACATCATAGAGATATGGTATAAGAAAACTAGAACTGGATCGTCTGGAAAATTTCGATATAAGATAAATAACTTCAAAAATTTGTTCAGACCGAATGGAGTCGTCTGATTTACCTTTAAAATTGATTTTGTAATATCTTATGAAATGCATAATCATTCCGTTATTATATTGCCAATTTATTAGCAAAAATGACTATATCATATGTAATCATAACGACTCTTGCACTGGTTACGTATTCTCTCGAAGAATTGGAGAGAAAATAAGGTGGACTGCTTACGGGCAACTGGAGAAGTTAGTTTTTGGTACTTGGCCCGTTTTGCTGTTAGAAATCCGATATTCATATACTAAGGATCCTAGGATCATGAGGTAAAAGATGCTGTGCACATAGACATACGCAACGTTACGTTACCCAGAGTTCTAGAGAGGAGCTAGGGTAGAGAGAAGTAAGAGGCCTCTTCTCTCCTCCGTGTGCATACTTGCTGGCGGTATATGCACGTCGTTTAAAGTGACTTTCACTTGCCCTCCGGTAAAACTTAGATGCTGAGCAAAGTTTACGTCCCCATGATATGATCATCCTCGTCTTGCCTCTCTCTACCCACGGCATATCTCTTTTTCTCATGCCATCCTCTTTCTCTCCACCTTCATAATATGTAATGGTACTTTGTGTAACTACCATCAGAGCATAAATGCCATTGGTATCATCCCCGTACTTTTCATCTGAGTCTTCAAGTTAACGAAAACAAATAATTTCATTATAAATTCGGAATAATAATGGGGATGAATTGAATTCAGGCGGAAAAGGAAGGGCTACCGAAACTCAACTAAATTGTTCTGCATCCTAATCAGGGCGTAGCGGAAAAATTAATTGCCGGATGCAATCCGATCGATTCCCACGACTGTACGAATGAGCCTGAGAGAGTGCCTATGGGAGATAGGAGCGATTTTTTTATCGCGTATCATCAGTCCAACCACCCGATCTGTCCGCTCCATTATCCCTTACCAACCACTCTTTCACGTATATATATTTTACTCAGTATGTACACCCTTTCGGGTTTTTACATTTTGTTCCCTTACCTGTTTCCTTTAATATAAAATCAAAATCAGGTGAATTGAGTTAGATAGAAAGTTATAAAGCTATAAAACTATAAAACTATAAAACTTAAAAATATCCAAAATTACAGATTTATTTATATTTATTCTTCTTACTCTCTCACATATTTTAGACTTGAGTTTTTTTTTGTTTGGACATGGGTGCAAGTGAATAAATAAATTTTGAGAAGCAGTGCAATACTTTATAAGGTATTCTTTATTAGCACGAGGAAGGCACGTCTTTACTAGAGGACAGTTGTCCAGGGACTAACTACGACCACAAAAGCAAGAATAAAAGTTAAGGTTTACGACATAAGATGACACAGTCCTTCTTGAAATTTCAACACATGTTTTGGATTGAACCATTCTCAAACGTGGAAAGGAAGCGATTGTAAACTAGTCCTTTTTCTGGGACTGTTTTCCCCAGTATGTCATAAATCTTTGTCGAGTAGTTTTTGTGCAACAATGGAGGATATGTGCACAAATATTCCAACAGGCAGTATATAACCCTTTCCCTCTCCTCCATTAACAAAAAAGTACAGGATTATTTATAACGAAATTTACTTTCAGAAAAACCTCCGGTGGTGTTCCGTAGGGTGGGCTCAAGGACTCTTTCTTGTTCTCTCCTTTTTTGGGGGTTGCATATAAATAATAATTAGCCAATTAACATTCAGGTGTATTCTATTGAATTTTATATTAAACAATACGCCAATAGTCTTAATAAATGCTGGATTACAGGCCATTAAACTGAAAACATTTTAATTACATACCATATTTTTTTTTCAAGTAGTTTTTACATATGTAATATATGTATGTACCGTAAATATCATGTTGGGCGTTACCAATAAACAATGTTAAGAAAAATATAGGTTTAAGACCAGAACACTGGATTTGGACTACAGCAGGATAATTATTGATTTATTTTTATTTATTTTTGTCTGCGTTCCTCTTCTGCATGGGAATTACTGTGCCGGACCATTAACTCCATTTGCTTTTATATATTGTACTTCATAATTAAACGGTGTGAATATAACGAGGAGTATTGACATAATTTTTATTTTTTCACTTGAGCAGCCGTTGTGAAATGTTAGTGAAAACATTAGGCATGCAAAAGAGGTCGTCCTCCTTGGGGAAACGGTATCCTATCATATACAAATAACCAAGAAGCAATCAACGTTCAACGGTGTAGACAACTATCAAACGTTGTACGGAAGATATGAGTGACTTCCACTCTAATAGGAATGTAGGCAGTAATATATATCTTAAGTGGAAATTCACGAAAGAAAAAGAGTCTGGATGAAAGCTCGGAAATGTTCAATCGCTTCTTGAGTCTCCAAGTGATAATCTTATTCCAGGCTTGGCCCCGATTGCTTCAACAAAATTTGCTCCTGCCTTAAAAGAAAAATAAATGCATTACCAACAAAAATCCATTCCTCGAGATCTATGTGTTTTTCAGAAATCGTATTGCTTTAGCTGAGTCACTTCCTCACTGCTTCGATTAGAATTCAGGTTAATTTTATTGTTAATTATAGTTGGGGAACTAATTGAGTTTTACAGAAACACTTGTTGGAGTCATTTCTGCATCTATTACCGAAATTTAATGAATTCCATCTGAAAAAAATAATAAAGTTGGTTATTAATTTGTTTATCTCAAAATGAAGATTTTAGCACTTATATAAATAAGATTGCCGATAGATTAACAAGTTCAAAATTGATTAATTAATTATAGGATAGTAATGATTAGGCAATCTAGCATCACGGGCTGCTGTAGAGTGTAGGTTGAGGATGTAGCAAAAATGATGGCTGTGTTTCTAGCTGATTGTGTTTTCATCGGCGTTACCGGATTGTTATTCACACAAAAAATAAGGGAATTAGTCAAAAGCAACTTTCTAAGGACTTACTCAGGCAAAATTAAATCTTTTACGTATTGAGTCTGAATACTCAGTCCATACGTAAAAATTTACATTGCAAATGATATCTTGAATATTTGTAAAAAAATCGTAAATTGGCCCATTCTTAGCTTCTGAAAATGGTTTTTAAATAATCATAATATGTACATATACATATGTATAAATATTTTTAAATCCGCATTTTAGAAAATTTGTAATTGAATTTTTTTTAATATAATTGTATTAACTAAACTCAATACATTAGTTATGTCCTTTCATTACTGAATGAAAAAATATTCATAGAAAATTTTGAATATATTGTTATCGATTTTATTTATTAAATAATTTTTTTTTTAATTCACATCATTATTATCGCCGCGTAAAGCGCGCCCCAAAACCGAGTGCTCACAAAAAAAATCCGCATAATTCATGTTTCCTAAACATTGAATTCCCATTGTTAATAACATTTTTGATTATCGAAAGCCGTGCGGGCGAGTGGGTTTTAAACTTTGTTTAAACCTGCGATTTCCAAAGTAAATTGAGCGACGAAATAAATCCTGTCTCCCATCTGAGTCACTTAGCCTCGCCAAACCTAGACCCCTTTACCGTCTCATTCCCATCGTCAGTCCATATAATTCTTATCTAGGTATGCAATCGATCTATCTACATATATGTAGCTTCTCACCGCAAGTACATGTCCGCGAGTAACAAAAGTTTCCAAAACAGCAACGTCCACACTAATATTTTGAGAAACCTTAATTTGCACGATAGATTTTTATTGGCTAATATTGGAACAAGATATTCTATGTGGAATATGGTAATACCTGGTGATATTTCTTTGGTCTATCATGTGGGTGATAGTTGATAGGGTAGTAAGGATATGTACCCGGACGATGGCGATGTACGGAACGAAACGGTAAGGTACACCGGTACATTCACCAATGACCGAGTGGCACGAATCTTCTCTCTCCGATTTCCTCCTTCTTTCTATCGTCAATATTTTCAATAAATCCATTCTTCGATCATGATTATTCAAATATAAAAAAAATAGAGACAGCCGTGACCCTAGTGTCCACGTATATCTCCTCACGCTCGTGATCTCTTTATGTATTCCTTATATTGTATACAAAAAAATGACGGGTCTTCTTCGTGGAAGCTTTGAACAGAAAGGAAGAACACTTGGAGATGAATTCAAGTTACGCGCCGAGGCATCGTGGCCTTTGACATTCGGGATCAGACGAAAACGCACACATATATACTCTCAGTACATACCGTATGATATTGCAATCAACTACACGGAGAAAATTAAATGGTTAAAATTCCTATACACTGGGAAAAAAGGTATTTTAAGAAATATTTGTTTACTTGTATTGATAAACAAATAAATAAATAATTAAACACAATTATTGATAAATTAAAATGACTGCCTTAACAATAATGGAAAAATATGGAATTATTTGAAAAGTGTTGAGTTATTTAATAATAATTTGCAATTATTACACATATCACCTTGTAATTATTACCATGTAATTCTCTCTGTTTAATAACGAAGAATTCTTTATCAAATTCTTTAATTACAGGTGCGATAATTATTTTAGAATATTGAAGGTTGAAATTGTGAAAATAGTATAAATTCGTACTATAATCTTATAATTGTTTGTTATTAAAATATTCATGGGTTTGATGACCCCGAGACTATTCAGAAAATGCAGAGGGAATTTAAATTATTACTCTCCAGTTCCTCAGCCAATTATATTCCCAAGTTCTAATACCGCGGAACATGTTTTCTTCAATTTATTAAATATTAAAA